>NW_006782612.1:32638-41746 GCF_000442215.2 Lipotes vexillifer | reverse complement strand
CCGGGGCACGAACCCTTGTCCCCTGCATCGGCAGGCGGACTCTCAACCACTGCGCCACCAGGGAAGCCCCACATCACTACATTTTATGTACCACTGTGACAGTTCAAATGAAGACCTGAATTTTATTTTTTTTTAAAAAAGTGTGTCATATGAATTCAGGGGGTTCACAGAAAGATCATTACATTTTCTACTGTTCCTATTAATATAGAACTTAAAATGTTATTTCTGGATATCAGTTCTTTGTTAAAATACAGTTTTGTCTTGTTTGGGTTTTTTTCACAATACAAAATGATACTAGATACACTGAAGGAGTGAGCTACTTACAAAGTCCAAGTTAAGTCAGTGGAGAATATCACCACTGGAGAACTCCTGGGCAATTCACAACCTCACTCTATGGAGATGCCCTTCATCACATCCAGCCTCACCTATGAGAAAGACCTCAGTTGAACCTCTAGGAGTTTTAATAAGATGAATGGATTAGTTGATCTCATCATCAACTACATCTGACCAGGGGCAAATCCTTTTAATAAATATCCAATGTTTTAAAGCTAGATACAATAGGGAACACTAACATCCTCAAAAACAAAACAAAATTCTCATTGTCTAAAAAAAAAAAAAAACAGTCTGAACTTCCACAGGAAAACACCAAGTCTTAATAAAAAGCAAATCAATAATCAGCCATCGGTCTGAAAGTATAAAGGTTTTCTTCCTCTAGAACACTGTCTCTAGAATTCTAGTTACTTTAATAAGAATTGAAATACTCAAAATTGGTAGTCACCCTTATAAGTTTAAAGTATTTTTAAAAAGCTATCAAAATCTAGTGTCAGACATTTGAACTTTAGAAAATTCGTATTTGAAACCATTTTCTCTCTTAACAAATAATTCACTTCATAAGAAGCCCCATGATATATTGAAATATTTCTTTTTGATCACTATTTATTAGAGGAGATAGATGGAGAAGAAAAAAATAAAACACAGTAGGTGCCAGATACAAATAAGAATTTTTTAAAGCATAATTGAAATTACACTGTAAGTCAATCAAAACACACAATTTAAGTCTCAAAAACATAACTAACAAATTTTTAAGGAACAGAGCTATTCACTACAACAGTAACTGCATCAACGTTACTATCAACAAAGGTAATATAAATAGTCAAGGACTATTTATTATTGTGTATATGCGTTTATTTGAAACTGTAACGTTGCCAGTAAATGTACATGGGCAAGAAAGGACATCTCCACCTATGTCATATCAGTCTGGAGCTTTTCCAGAAACAGTAGAAGAGGCTTATGATGAGAAAAGCTGTACAAAAAAGACGAACTGTAAGATTCAAAATTCATCAAGAAATTAGGACCTTTTTATTAACTTTGTGTTTGCCCCCTCCCCAAATGATTGTCACCTCCTTAAAAGGGCAAGTGCCACCATTGACTGTTATAGGTGACAGTTCTATTACAAAAGGATGATTTTACTTACACAAAAAGATGACTATCTGGTAGGAAAGATGGCTTCATAGAGCCTTCTAAAATGTCAAAACCTATCAAGAAAACTACATAAACAAGCCAAGAGAGTAACTTCTGGTTTCCATTAATAACACAAGGTATTACAGCTGCCTCAATGACCAAACTTTTTAAGAAAGTGACATGGAGATAATGGAATTCATCTACAATACAACAACTGTGGTCAAAGCTCCCAGGATGCCTTTCCATCAGACTGGTGACAGACAAGCAATTACATTCTTATATGAATGCAAATAATGTTGTTAAATTTTTTACTTTCAAGCAATACTGCTATTACTGAAAACACATATTAATCAAAAACAAGTAGCTGAAATTAGGAGCTGATAAATGTAATCTAGATGACATGGGTCTAACTTTTTCATATAGATAGAAAATTCCGATGAGTCTACTCATATGCATATATTATTTTTTAAAGCTTAAAATGCATATGGTTAAATAAGTGGTTCTCAACTGGAGGTAATTTTGCCCACCCTCCAAGTCATTTACTTGGCAATGTCTGGGGACATTTTTGTTGTCACAACTGAGTTGGGGGAGAAGATGCTACTGGTATCTAGTGGGGTAGAGACCAGGGATGATGGTAAATATCCTACAGTGGACAAGACAATCTCCCGGAACAAAAAATTATCTGGTTCAAAATGCCAATAGTGCCAAGGTCAAGAAACCCTGGGTTAAATAAATTTCATAAGATTAACTATGACACAGACCCTAAAATCTATTTTCAAAGATGATTTAATAACAAAGGGAAAGGTTCTCAAAACGTCTTATTAGGTGAAC
Source organism: Lipotes vexillifer (assembly GCF_000442215.2). NCBI lineage: Eukaryota > Metazoa > Chordata > Mammalia > Artiodactyla > Lipotidae > Lipotes > Lipotes vexillifer. Next base: position 39,454 of record NW_006782612.1, on the reverse strand, counting down.
AAGGAGGTCATAAAAACCTGCTTTGCATGATCCAAGTGTTATTGAAGAAATTCATATACACATGCGGGGGGAAAATGAGAAGAATGAACACCAAAATATCAATAGTAATCTCCCTAAGCTTTGGTTTCTTCATCTGTAGAATGAGAGTGATAACAGGACTCCCATCACAGGGTTGCTGTAACCGTTACAGAAGATGGCAAATAAAAATCATTACTGTGAACTACTGCCAATACTTTCTAACTTGCTAAAATCAATATGCATTATATTTATTATAGAATTATTATATTTATATATTTTTAAAACCACTGTTCAACATCCTCTTCAAAACTTTGTATCTACTGAACTAAGATTCTTTTTTTTTTTTTTTTTGTCTTATTAATAAGTTGCGGAGCACAGGCTCCGGACGCGCAGGCCCAGCGGCCATGGCTCACGGGCCCAGCCGCTCCGCGGCATGTGTGATCCTCCCGGACCGGGGCACGAACCCGCGTCCCCTGCATCGGCAGGCGGACTCTCAACCACTGCGCCACCAGGGAAGCCCCTGAACTAAGATTCTTATCTCTTAAAGCTGCTCTCCTTCCTGTTTAACACTTTGACTAGAAAAGCGAGAAAAAGTTGAGCCTCTAATAATTGAAGAGCTCTACTTAAGATTCACAAGATATGCAGAGTCTTCATAAACCCTGATCTCTCCTTTGTTCTGTAGTATCAGAATTTCATGTTCAATTCAAGGAGGAATTTATATTGGGAAAGCACTAAGAATATAGAGAGGAGGGGGTGGAAAATGAGAAAAGCAAATAAGCTTTTCATTTCCTTCCAGCCACATGGAATAACCTGACCAATCTTCAAGATATGCCATTCAGGTGGACAATTTCCGCCACTAAAGCCAACAAAACCCTCTTTTCCTTTCTTCCCAATACCCCTTGGTGATCACAAGATCCTCAGAAGCAGGGTTTATGCCTTTTCACTGTTCTGAACTTCACCTAACAAAACTGTGGGCACCTAATAAAGACCAGTGAAAACACAAGTACATCGTTAAGGGCAGACCGAGTTTAGTAAGAAGCTTTTCTGAGACATTCTCATTTAGATTTCCACACAGGAAAATCCAAATCATAGAAGAGCAGCCCAAAGGAACCTCAGAGATCATCTAAATTATGTGTTATTTTACAGACATGGGGAGGGGAGGGGAGGGGGAGATGAAGATACCAAAGGCAAAGAGCAGCAAACGGCAATAGAGGTCCCGCAAACTCAATGTTCACGACAAATTTACATTTATTTTTAATTTCTATGTTTATTGTTATGTTAAAAAGTAAAGTGCCACAGTTCCTTGAGATTATTTTGTTTGTGAGGAGATTAAATACCTCTCAAGCATCTTTCAATTGCTCATTCCCTATTCCAGGTGCAAAGAAGCACCTGGCTAGCCAGTCCCAGCAAAGCCTCTGACAGCTTCTCAATAATTTCCATGAAGAAACAGATACAGATAAAAACCCCGCATAGCAATAAAAATTAAGATAAACCATTACCAAAGTCAAGGAGAAACTGATACGTATGTTGAACATGAACTCATGACACATCTTGATTTGGTTCATGAAAAAGTAACCCACCTGAACAAAATGTAGAAAGATGCTTTTGGCTCTCCCACCAACGCTCCATGCCCATGACTCAGAGCCTGCCCCACTCGACAGAGCGGACATCCACCCCACCCATTAGGGATTGTTTTTCTCCAGAAGGAGGTGACTATCTACAGCTTCTGCTCACTGTTTCTCTACACTTTCAACCCTAGCCACCATCTGCCTGCATCGCTCTCCTACGGGCAGAGACTATAAGTCCCTAACATCTGGATAGTGCATTACTGACAGTCTGGGAGTTCCAGTTGTAAGCACTGCAGGACAGAGAAAACACTGGCATAAGGAAGGTGGGTATTGCAAGGAATCAGAGAACACTAATAAAGGTAAAAGCAAAAATGCATTAATAAACCAGAATACGGAATAATTAATAAGTCCAAGGGTTAGCACTTTTTAAAGACAAACAGAATAAGATAACCACCATACACACTGACAGAATAAAAATCATTGAAGTACGACCTATCTCCTGCAGAAAGGTACCTAGCCTAGACTGTTTTAGCAGCAAGTTCTATTAAAAACCCTCAAAGAATAGAAAATTCCTAAGTTATTTAAACTATCCCATGACAGTGAAATAAACACTTCCTAACTCATTTTGAAAAGGTAGCATAACTGTAATATCAAAACTCCCAAAGAATACATCAAAGGAAAAGAAGAAATAAACAGAGTTCAGTTATCTGATGCAAGAATGTAAATGTAAAAATTCAAAACAGAATATCATAAAGCAAACTCTGCATACATTAATAGAAAGCTTGGTGATCAAATCGATCAAATATTGCAGAACTGCAAAGACTGGCTATTAAGAAATCTGATTTCATCATTTGATAGGTCAAAGTAAAAGCCCCACAGGCCCACAGTGACAGATACAGAAACAGCATTTATAAAATTAAACACTCATTTCTGATTTATATTAAAAAAAATTTCAGTAAATAGAGATCTAATATCACTTTATTTTTCAAAACTGATTTAGAAATTTTAGCCAAGGTGAAAGACAAGAAGATGAAAAACAATAAATGTAGCATCGTTGGTATGGTAGTTGAAGATGTATGGAAAAAAACAAAACACAGTTTATAATGATGAATTTTGTGTCAACTTGACTGGGCCATGGAGTGCCCAGATATTCAGCAAATCATTATCCTGGGTGTTTCTGTGATGTGTTTTTGGAGGGGAATAACATCTAAATTGGTAGACTGAGTAAAGTAGATTGCCTTCCCCAATGTGGGTGGGCCTCGCCAAATCAGTTGAAGGCCTAAATATACCCTCCCACCTAGTGAAAGAGTTCTTCCTGCCTAACTGTCTTGCAAGTGGGTGACTTCTTTCCTGTCTTAGGATTTGAACTGAAACATCAGCTCCTTCTGGGTCTCCAGCTTGCTGACTCACCCTGAAGGTCTTGGGACTTGTCAGCTCCATAATCACGTGAGCCAGTACCTTATAATAAACCTTTCTCTCTCTTCTAGATCCTACTGGTCTCTCTCAGATCCTCGTTCAGATTCTACCGGATCTCTCTCAGATCCTCTGTCTCTCAAATCTCTCCCTCTCTTCCCCCCTCCCCACTCCCTCTCTCTCAGCTCCTGTTGGTCCTAAACAGAGCCCATTGGTTCTGTTTCTCTACTGAACCCTGACTAATACACAGCTCTTGCCAAGCCAGAGAGAGCTGGCCTGGGCTGCTGGCCCCCTTCCCCCAAATCAACCCTGAAGATTGTATAAAAATGATAGGAAGAAGGGATTCCAGAATAATATCCCTGAGTGAGAAACCATGGAAGCAAGTGAAATCATCTAGAAGGGGGAGCTGTTTAGACCTGATGCTTACCTCTCCCTCACAATGCCTAACTTGGAGGTTTTGCTGCTCCATTCACTACAGAAATCAGCAGGAGCAGCCGAGCCCTTGCAGGGGTGAGGACTGACCCTTGCAGGGGTGAGTGACTGCATTCACCCCTCTGTCTTCTAGCCTTCCGCCACCAAGTGGAGACTACCTCCTCCCAGGGCTGCTTCCCTGTAGATTTACCTCAAGGGCACTTTACGAAGCCTCAGAAGACTCTCAGAAACTCCCACACTGAAACATATTTTTCAAGGACATATCCAAATAGAAAGCAAAAATCTAGGAGATGCTGTAAGAGATATGAGAAATAAGAATGATCAAAAAATCTTGGTAAAGGGCTTCCCTGGTGGTGCAGTGGTTGAGAGTCCGCCTGCCAATGCAGGGGACACGGGCTCGAGCCCTGGTCCGGGAAGATCCCACATGTCGAGGAGCAACTAAGCCCGTGCGCCACAACTACTGAGCCCACGTGACACGACTACTGAAGCCCGCGCGCCTAGAGGCCGTGCTCCGCAACAAGAGAAGCCACCGCAATGAGAAGTCCGTGCACTGCAACGAAGAGTAGCCCCCGCCCGCCGCAACTAGAGAAAGCCCATGTGCAGCAATGAAGACCCAACGCAGCCAAAAAAATAAAATAAATTTTTTTTAAAAATTCAAAAAAAATCTTGGTAAAGTTCACTAATGTCATTAGTTAACAAAGGACAGGGGAAGAAAGGAGAGAAAGTTATTCAAAAACCTACTGGAATTCAAAATCAAGTGGGCAGTCACAAAATAAGCTAAAATAAAGTTTTCTTATGCCAGTTGTACCATACACAGTCCTCATACACTGGACAAGTTACTTAAAACCTCAGCTACCTCATCTTTTGTGAAAGAAGGATGATAATATGTATCTTATAGGACTGTTGTGAGAATTAAATGCAATAAATGTATGTAAAGCACAAAGCACAGCATCAGCTAAGTATCCAGTGAATGTCAATTACTAAAAATATTACCATTATTTGTATTATAGCCCCCAAGTTTAAACGGTATAATTCGTATCCTCCCTTTGGAGTTTATTTCCAGACATAAAATTGAGCAAACATAATTATTTCTAATCGAATTCCCTCTTTGTTTTATACTACTTACAAAAAATGAAGATATATTACTTTTGAGTTTGTTACATCGTTTCAAAAATGTTTTCAAACATATCTAAATGTGAATCTTTTTATTAAGAAAGTTAAAAGAAATGCTACAGTCCTGTTCTTGTGAAGCCAATAGTCTCTCCTGGATGCTTGACCAAAAGTAGCCCATCACAGGCCAAGTATCTCAAAAATGCCCAACCACTGATGGAAATGATGAAAACAGACTAAAATCTTAAGCTTTATCGGAGGTTTCCCCACTCCCATCTCTTTGATACTATTTTGAGAGATTTATTTAATCCACTGAGGTCTTTGGAGAAGAGAGTCATATTCTAAAGAATTATGATGACACGGATGCCTGTGAATCACTATATTTAAAAATGGTGGGATTTCCCTGGTGGTGCTGTGGTTAAGAATCGCCTGCCAATGCAGGGGACATGGGTTCGATCCCTGGTCCGGGTAGCTCCCACATGGCGCGAAGCAACTAAGCCCGTGTGCCACACCTACTGAAGCCCACATGCCTAGAGCCCGTGCTCTGCAACAAGAGAACCCTCCACAATGAGAAGCCTGTGCACTGCAATGAAGAGACTCTCCCCACTCACCGCAACTACAGAAAGCCTGTGCTCAGCAACAAAGACCCAACGCAGCCAACAAAAAAAAAAAAAAAAAAAAATGGTTGTACTCAAACTGAAATAGCTCATGGATGAAAAGAAATCTATGTGTTATTTAGATTTGTTATAGCATTTCTGGAGTCTGCAGAGAAAAAACTGCCTTAAAGCCTTGACAGGGTAGTATCAGGCCCTAACTGTTAAGTAGAATTACCATTTAAACAACATTCTTGAGCAATTATCAGAAAAGACACACATTAAGTTTTTATAAATATAGCTCCCAGTATTAGCAATTTTGTTACAACTATTTTCTGTATGTTCTCCTTTGCTGGATGTATTTTACTCCTAAAACCCTAAGAATAAAGACTAATGAAAAGTGCTGAGGGGCCGAGATTATACAATCACATTATTTACTGTATTAGTTTGCTATCGCTGCTGTAACAAATCACCATAAACTCACTGGCTTGAAACAACACAAATTTGTTATTTTACAATCCAATACAGATCTCACTGGGCTAAAATCAAGATGGTAGCAGGCTGCCTTCTTCTGGAGGATCTAGGGGGAGAATCTGGTTCCTTGTCCTTTCCAGCTTCTAGAGGCCACGTGCATTCCTTGGCTGTGGGTCCCCTCCTCCCTCCGCCACCTACAAAGCCAGCAAGAGCAGGTCGAGTCCTTTCTCACATCACATTACTCTGACCTTCTCAACCTCCGCCTTCCACCTGTAAAGACTACACTGTGACTTGTGACTATACTAGTCCCACCTGAATAATCCAAGATAACCTCCCTATCTTAAAGTCAGCTGATTAGCAACCTTAATTTCATCTGCAACCTTAATTTCCTTTTCCATGTCACATAACATATTCATAGCTCCCAGAGATCAGGATGAAGACATCCATGGGGGACCATTATTCTACCTATCTGCCTATTATTGAGAATAATGTATCAATCAGAGAGGATAAAAATGACGGTGGGCTATGGAGCTGGATTCCCCAAGCTGAACCCCAAACTAAAAGAGTTCTCATTGCTTGCCCCTAAATTAAATCATGATCCTTTTGAGGACATGGGGTGGGATAAAACTGTTCTCAGCTTGAGTCAGGAGGCCAGGGGTGGTCACTGGTGCATGTTTTTGACAAAGGGACCTCTCCAAGGTCCCTTTGGTTTCACCATCTTCAAAATAAACATACAATGCCAGCTTCCTATAATTGTTGTGAAGAGTAATTCATTTGTTCACTCACAAGTAGCTCTGCTAGTGAGAACCTGGTGACAGGGTCCCTGACTTCTTGAAAGTACCTGGCATAGAACTGGACAAAAATAACAAAACAGTAGTAGCAGCAGCATGCTTACTGAATATGTTTTAATGACAAAGTGCTAAATAACTATCATCTCCTTTAACAGTCACTGAATAACTGCGTCCCTTATGAGCATTCTAGATATCAACATCTTGTAATACACAGTACAAGAATTTCTGCAAGCATCTGAGACATTGTGCCAATCCAATCTCCCCTGAGCCCATTCCAGTCAGGTCCCACCACCAACTCCACCACTATGAGCCACCACGACTGCTCTTGTAAGGAGCACACCAATGGCCTCATTACAGATCCAAGGGTGAAGCCCTAGACCTCATCTTATTCCTCCTCCCAGCAGTATTTGGTATAAC
>NW_006782612.1:24843-32628 GCF_000442215.2 Lipotes vexillifer | reverse complement strand
CTTCCTCCTGAGATGCATTCCTCCCTTGGCCTCTGGGTCACTGCTTTCTAGTGGTTCTCTTCCTACTTCACTGGTTACTCCTTCTCACTCCCCTTTGAAGATTTCTCTTCATCTACCAGACCACTAAAACGTTAGAGTACGCCTTGGTCCAGACGTCAGGCTTCTTACGTACCTGTCCTCTCGTCCTAAATGATCTCATCCAGTTTCATGGCTTTAAACACCATCCAAATGCTGATTCACAAATTCTTTTTTTTTTTTTTTTTTTTTTTTTTTTTGACAAAACCAGGCTCAAGAAAAAAACATTTGGCAAATTAAATAGCAGAGAATAGCACTTTTCAGAGTACTTCAAACCAGGAAGGTATTCTGGAAAAGAGAAAATTTCTATTCTCTCACAATTCTTACTAGACAATAAAAGGAATAACAAGTAACCATAAAAGCAATCAGTAAGAGTAAAATGATAGGAGAATTGGTCATAAAACTTTTCTTCTTTAAATTTAAAGCTCCTTGAAAACTGAGCATCTTCTTGTTCTCTGTGATCCCATGAAGGCTTAACAATAACAAGTATCCATTGACTTAAATTTTTTAATTCTTTCATCAATGCTCTTAATCCTAATATATTTCAAAATTCTTGGAATCCTTTTATTACACTGGCAATATGCAATTTATCATTAACCTGAAAGACAACTGGGTTTTATCCTCTAAATAATTCTTTTATAGCAAATAGATATTTTTCAGACATTCAGTTGCTTTGTAATTCATCTCTAGTTATAATCTTAAAATAATCTAAGAGGATATTTCCCCCCTAAAGATGGCTAAATATAACCCCTTCTTTAAATCCACTGGCATTTTAACACAGAAAATTAAAGTGTGTCTTTCCCTTAGGCTAATCTAGCGAAATGTGCAGACTTTTTGTCCATTTGACTCTTGCATAGAAGGTCAATTTATTCTCTTCCTTTGGTTTGTCAGGCCTTCCTCCACATGTCGTTACTAGTCTACAAGAAAAGTATTTGTGTTACAGAGCCCAAGCTTGCTTTGCTTGCCACACGACGGGCCAATGAATCAGAGATGAGGTGTTGAGGCAAGGAATACGACTTTATTCAGAAAGCCGGCAGACCAAGAGGATGGCATACTAGTGTCTCCGAAAAAACATCTTATGGGGGTTTGGATACCAGTTTCTTTTATAGCACAGAGAGAGGGAGGGGATGAGGAAGTAAAGTAAAAAGGCTATAGTTTTGCAAATATCCCCTGGGATGGCCAGCCTCAGGGAAGGGATATGTTCATTTCATCTTTCTTGCAGCCATCCACAGGAGGAGAGGGTGCAGATATTTCCCTGAACAAAGGCACTTTGGTTTAACATTTAGGCAGAGGGGGAGGGTTCCCCGAGGCAGGTCATTATGTACAGACAGTATCCTTTTAGTGAACAAAAGCAACGGGAAGAAAAGGTTAAAGTAAAAGAAACTGTCCAACATGGAGTCAGATTTGGCTTTTCCCTGTTACATTTTCTTTGAATAATTTACCTTCACCATCTCTCCCTGTAATTTGTATATATATTAAATATATATATATATTTATATAAATATAAATATATACACATATTCACATGCTTTCCTACCAAATTCTTACTTTTAAAGTTTACTTACTAGTCATTATTTAACAACATATTTACTGTTACTTAGAAAGTAGCTTTCATTTTCTGACAGAAGATGTAGCAAGTTTATAAATGACTACTTTTAATTATAAAAGGTTTTAATATGCTGCCATGAATCTAAAATATAATTTCATTAACATATCCTAGAGGTTAAGCTGGTAGTGAATATTTACTTTTTTTAGCTGGTTAAAGTTATGTTGACATGCAGAAATAACAAGGAACAGAAGATAAGATATCTTTGGATTCTGTTTCATAACGGGATCACTTTAGGTGACAGAGCAGATGGTCAGCAATGTGTAAACAGAGCACTGATTTAACCAGATAAATTCCAGCATAGGTATAATGGATGTATTTCAGACTCAGTTTCATCATTTACTCTGCAAATTTCATTTCATCCCATTCCCTGTTTCATAATAACATTTTTCATAGAAAAATAAGTAATAATTAAATGCTTATTTATGCTATACTCATTACTACATACTGTTTTATATACTGTTATTTAGCATTATAAATATGCCCAGAATTATGAATTTTAATTTCATTTACTTTAATCCTACATTGTATATATTTATATAACTCAATCATAGGTAATATATATGACACCATATTCTTTTATGTTAGTAAGTAGTCACGCAAAAAAAATATTCAAGATTAAAGAACACTGTTGTATTTTTTTGTTTGTTTTGTTTTTTTGTTTGTTTTTGCAGTCCGCAGGCCTCTCACTGCTGTGGCCTCTCCCGTTGCAGAGCACAGGCTCCGGACGCACAGGCCCAGCGGCCATGGCTCACGGGCCCAGCCGCTCCGCAGCATGTGGGATCCTCCTGGACCAGGGCACGAACCCCTGTCCCCTGCATCGGCAGGCGGACTCTCAACCACTGCACCACCAGGGAAGCCCTGATTCACAAATTCTTATCTTCAGTCCAGACCTGCACTGGTCTTTTTTATCCAACGACCGACTTGACATTTCCACTTGGATGGCTAATTGACATCTCCAACTGAAGATACCCCAAATGGAATTTCTGATTTACCCACCCCGCCCAACTACCACCATCACCAGCAACTCACCCTGAGCACCAAATCCAGTGCTAGCTAGAGTCTTCCCCTATCTCAATTAACATACTCCATCATCCTAGTTGCTCATGCTTGATTCCTCTCTTTCACTTACACGTCTACCTCCTAGTCAAGAAATCCACTGGCTCTACTTCAAAAGATGCCCCAAATCTTCATCACCTCTAGCCAGAGTTTTGCCAAAGCCTCCTAATTGGTCTCACTGCTTCCTACTTGCCACCACCTCCCTGACTTTTTTTCAAACGTCATCCAAAGGGATCTTACCAAACAATGATCCTCCAATGACTTCCCAACTTACGTACGGTAAAAACCAAAGTCCATAAGCTGACTTACAGGCTCTAGTTCTTGACCACTCATTACTTCTCAGACATGATTTCCTATTACTCTGCTGCAGCCCTGCTCGTACCCTCGAAGACCTCTAGCAGGACCCCAACTGAAGGTACTGTATTTGCTCTTCCTTTCATCTATGAGATCTTTCCCCTGGATATTTACTTATATGTCATCTTATTAGAGAGCCCTCCCCTACCGTCCAGGATAAAAGAGCATCCCTCAGCCCATTCCACAGTCCTCTTACCCAATGTTATTCTACTTTTATCCATAACATGTATTACCGCCTGATATATATGTTTTTGTTTACTGTCTGCCTCCTTTATCAAATGCTGGTATATCCTCGCACCCAAAACATAATAGTATCCAATAAATATTTGTTGTATAAATAAAATAATCAATCCACCTTGGGCTGTCTAAAATAATTTTCCTCCTATGTAAATTATAAATTTCTCCTAGTGAAATTGTAAATTCTGTTCAAATATATGTCATACCAGAAAAAGTCATGTTTATCTTCTCAATCTCGAACCAGCAGCAGAAATACAGTTTCACAAATCTTGCATCCAGAAAGTTTCTACTAAGTTTCCAAATATATCACTTTTATAATATATGCTTCACAGAGAATGTTTATCCTTGTCTGAATGATGCGATAATCAGCAGAACCTGTTAATATTAATAGCTCATTATATGAAAAAGCAAAATTTTAATCCAAGGGCTATTTGGAAGGATGCAATATTATAACCTCATGCTCCCTTTCTCTCACCAATCAATTTCATAACAAGGTACATTACCATTTTAGTTACCAGTTGCTATAAATTTGTTTATTAAAATTAATAGATATAAAGAACCAATTTAAGTTTCAATAAATGATTCACAATGTTCTACCTACCAGGTAAAATAAATTATTTTTCTGTGATGCGTTTTCTGATTTAAAAAACCTACCTCCTGATTTCTCGCAATGACTGGTTTTCATTTTAACAAAACTGAAAAAGAATTCTCCTTGTGGCAGATGCACCGAGAAGGTACATTTTAAAATTAATTCCTCATTCAACATAAACTGTGTATAGGTTTGTTTTAAATAGGTTCAGCTATTTGTCAGTCTTCTTGGTTTAGTAAAATTAATATATCTAACACATTCAAGACCTCCTAATTGTGACATTTGCAAGAACTAAGCCAGATCTGAGTGGACATCACTTAGGAGGCATGTTTATAAATAATGGTAACAAAAATTATAAAGACAGAAGTGACAGTAACTAACCCTCTGTTATTACATGCCATGGCCCAGGCACAGGTCATGTAATTCACATGCAATTCAAAGGAACACACCACAGGCAGAATAAGCCTTCGTTTATCTATTCAGTTGCATTCATGAATAACTAAGGGTCACTGGAACCCTTACCTGATAGAAAGCAGACTTCACTACATACCAGTTTCCGTTCGGTGCTCTTCTCTTTCCTTGCCAACCCTCTTTAGCCTGATGGCTTTCCCCTTGTTATTCTCCTCTTTGCTGTGCAAGTTGAATCTTGAAAGGCGAGGCTAACACTTTGATGCTTCTACTGCAAAGTTCTTTGTACAACCCACTAAACTCCTCTACAAAGGTGGCATATACTTCTAAATAAACAGTACACTGAGAACCTACTCAAAACAGCGTTTTAAAAAAATACATATCTCTATGAAGCAGAACTGCTTCAGTTTCCAGCTCTATGAAAGTTTTCCACAGCACACTGTACCTGGTCCACAAATAGGAAAGGTCTTACGGAAGATGATGACATTTCTATATTGCTTTTGTCTCAATTTCCTCTCCCTGGATCACTGATTCTACTCAGAAATAAATCTGCTGTGTCAAACCACTAGAATTTTGGAACTGTTTATTACTTCAGCATCCTGCCTAATATAGTACTTAAAAGGACTGTGGTCCATATTAAATGAAATAATCCCTGTAAAGCAGTGAGCACAACACATGGAAATAAGTGAACCTGATAAAATGGAAGTAACTGATAATTCTTCATGATCTAAATATTGTCTTCCATTAAAATGTATATTATAAGAACAAAATGAATCAGATGTTGGAATTATCTGGCAAGGATTTTAAAGCAGCCCTCATAAAAGTGCTTCAACAAGCAATTATAAATTCTCCTGAAACAAATGGAACTATAGAATATTTCAGCAAAGAAATGAGTCATTTAAAAAATGGAAACTTTAGAATTGGAAAATACAATACCCAAAAGAAATAACTCACTGGATGGGCTCAACAGTAGAGACAACAAAGACAAAACCAATGAACTTAGGGAGCTATCAATGGAATTTACCCAATCTGAACAACAAAGAGAAAACAGACTGAAGAAAATGAACCATCTCAGGGACCTGTGGAACAGTAACAAAAGGGCTAATATTCACATTATCAAAGTCCCAGAAGGAGAAGATAGAGGAACTGAGAATATTCGAAGAAATGATGGCTGAAAATTGTCCAAATTTGGTGAAGGACATAAACCTACAGATTCAATTAGCTAAATGAATTCCAAAAAAGAGAAATCAAAGAAAACCACTCCAAGAGACATCCTAATTAAAATTCTAAAAACTAAAGTAAAAAAAAAATCTTGCAAGCAGCCAGGGAAACATGACACATTACTTATGGGAAAGTACCAATTCAAATGACAACAGATTTCTCATTTGAAATGACAGAGGCCAGAAGGAAGTGGCACATAATTTCTCAAGTTCTAAAAGAAAAGAACTGTCAACCGCGAATGCTATATCTGGTAAAAATATCCCTTAAGAATGAAAGGGAAATAAAGACATTCTCAGATGAAGAAAAACTAAGAGGATTTGTGGCTTGCAAATCTATCCCTAAAGAATAGGCTAAAGGAATTTTTCTAAACAGGAAGGAACAGAAGATAGAAGAAAACTGAAGAAGGCTTAGAACTTTAAAAAGAACATAAAAATGGGCGATAATGGGGTAAACATAGCAGATTATCCCTCTTTTCATGAGTTTCTTAAATCATATTTGATAGTTGAATTAAAAAGTTTAATACCAACTGATGTGGTGCTCAATGAACAAAGTAAATATTTAAGACAACTGTATTTAAAAAATGGGAAGGGTAAAGGGACATAAAAGTAAGGTTTCTATATGTGACTAGAAGTAGTAAAATGTCCTGGATACCAGTAGACTGTGACCAGTTTTGTATGCATATTTTAACACCTAGAGCAACCATTAAGAAAACCATACAAAATAATATACTCAAAACCACTACAAATCCATCAATATGGAATCTCAGAAAAATGTTCAACCAACTCACAGAAAGGGAAGAGAAACAAGACAACTGAAAAACAGAGAAAACAAACAGAAAAAGACCCAGCAGACTGAAACCCTGATATGTCAATAATTCCCTTATATGTGAATGGTCTAACCACGCCAATGAAAAGAGTAGCAGAGTAGGAAAAAGTCAATCTCAAAAGGTAAACACACGGTACAGTTCCATATCCATATAATACATTTGAAATGACAAATGTATAGTGATGGAGAACAGAACAGTGGTTGCCAGGTGGTGGAGGAAGGGGAAGGAGTGGCTGTGACTTAAAAGGGAACTTATTTTTCATCTTGTGATGAAACTGTTCTGTATCTTGACAGCACTGGTGGTCACAGGAATCTTCACATGTGATAAAAGTGTACAGAATCAAACACACACACACACACGAATGCATATAAAACTGATGGAATCTGAATAAGGTCTGGTCTGTAGATTGCATCAATATCCATCACATATCATATCATGTCCTGGTTGCGATGTACTAGAGTTACCCAAGATGTTACCCTTTGGGAACTAGGTGACAGGTATAAAGAAACTCTCTGTATTATTTCTCACAATGGCATGTGAATCTACAATTATCTCAAAATTTTAAACTTTTAAAAAACTCAAGAAAAAAATGCTTATTAGAGTAAAAACAACTTTGGTTTTATATAAAATCTTGGATAAAATAAAGAGGGCAAGAAATAAACCAAACTTTTTCCCTAACTCCCTGTTTGAGTTTGAGGTAGGGAAGGAAGGACATGCAGTTTTATTTTGGGTTCCACAGCTTTGCAACCCAAAAGTTCTGTAATACGTACAGACATTAACAAGTTTTGTTTAAAAGTAATAATTGTATTGTTTTGCTAAGTGTATAAGTAATGCATATGTTATGAAAAATTTACAAAAATTAAGGCAGATTATGACAAGAGTCACATGACCCAGTGATAATATGGCCTTGTAGTCTTTCTTTCTATGATCATATGTGGACTTTGGAGGGTGAAAGGAAACTGGATTATACTCTAAATCAGGAATCAGCAAACTACAGCCCACAGCCAAATCCAGCCAGATGCCTGTTTTTGTACAACCCACAAAGAAGGGTTTTTACATGTTCATATGCTTACATACCTTCATAATATCCTCAGTATTGCCTCTTTGATTGCAAAGCTTTAAGTGCTTACTATCTAAACATTTACAAAAAGAGCTTGCCAGTCACCCCCACCTCTAAACTGCATTTTTGTAAAAAGCTTTTTTAAATTAAAAAGATAATGCAGGGCTTCCCGTGGCGCAGTGTGCTTGAGAGTCCGCCTGCCGATGCAGGAGACGCGGGTTCGTGCCCCGTGTCGGGAAGATCCCACATGCCGCGGAGCGGCTGGGCCCGTGAGCCATGGCCGCTGAGCCTGCGCGTCCGGAGCCTGTGCTCCGCAAATGGGAGAGGCCACAACAGTGAGAGGCCCGCAT
>NW_006782612.1:9466-24723 GCF_000442215.2 Lipotes vexillifer | reverse complement strand
CAAAAAACCAAAAAAAAAAAAAAAAAAAAAAAAAAAGATAATGCAATTCCTTATTTCTAGATATTTAGCCTGTTCTCAAACTTTTATAATATAAACAAAGTTGTAATGCACATTCTTGTGGCTAAATTTCTGCACACAGAGATGAATGTACTTTTCAAAGGGGATATAACTCATAACTAACATTATTTTATAAATAACTGTTATATGTATGTTCATAACTACTTATAAATGTTTTAATTATTTTGTAAATAAATAACATCACTTATTTTATGACAAAACAGGAATTTTATTAGATTATTAATGTCATATATACATTAGCTAGACAATCCTCTCTTCTCCAGAACAGAAAGCCAGTTCAAAGATTCTAAAATTGACGTCTTATCCTACTAGTTGAATAAGCCAAACTCTGTAACATCACCCAAAATATCATTTTATACATAGGAAGAGGTTCTAAGGAAGGTTTTTTTTTTAAGTCCTGTCTAATTCTATAAAAGTGCATAGAGGAAGAGTCTGGCATAAAATTACAGAGGTCAAGGTGAAGTTGAAGGTAGCGTAACTGAGGTGAGAAGACCAGAACTTGCAGTCAGACTGCTGGGTTCTAATCGATTTACAAGCCAGGTGACCCTGGGCGACTTAACTAAACACTCTTAAGTCTGTTTCTTCATCTGTAAAACAGAAGCGGTAATCATGGCCAAGTCATAGGGCCGATTAATACACGTAAGCACTGTTTCCTACATTGAACGTGCTTGCTTTTGTAATGAGCCTCATTATCCAAATAGATGCCCAATACTGTGCTCATTCCACAATACCGTCTTTGCTCCAAAGAGAGCTCAGAACCCTCCTCTACAAACAGTAACTTGTAGGATTTAAAAAATAAAATCCCACATATTAGCTTGCTCACTTGCATGTGTGTGTGTAAAAGTTTATTGCTTGTTTCAGCCAGAACAAAGCCATTAATAAAAGGAGTCACCAATGAAGTAAAAAGTACCACCTTTGAGGAAAAAAAATTGAATACAGAGGTATCAAATTTTAGGCTTAGAATGTTTTTTGCCTTTAACTGCCTAATCATGGGGTTTACTCTGTTTCCCACCATACAGCAGAACTAGATACTTTGGCAATCTTCTTGGACCACACCCCCTGCCCCATCTAGCTCATCTCTCACATACCAGCCTATACTTCCTGTTCAGTGAACCTGAGAAGTATTTCCTCTCTGCTTTCTGCTACTACTTAGCCCAGGCCCCTATACCCCATCTCTAATGGGGGCTTCCACTGGAAACTTCCTGCCATGGGTCTCTCCGGCCAGTTCATCTGTCACCAGCCCCTATCCCCACCCCTGACAATCGAGGCTTTGGCTGCCTCCTCTCTGCCGCCCGCCCCCGTGTCCACAGGGTCAAGTCCAAACTGCCAGGTTCGACACATTAGGAGCTTCACATCCGCACCCTAGTTTCCTTGTCTAACCTCGTCTCCCCAGCTTCCTCCTACATGCCGGCCACACAAAGCTCATCACAGCTGGCTGAACGTGCATGCGCTTTCATGACTTGGCCTCGGCACATACATTCCCTCCTTCCCAGAGACTTGCCCAGCCTCTCTGCCCAGACTCATCCTCCATAATAGCTCCTGAAGACTCCTAATGAAGCCATTCCTGACTAAACATCCACTCCTCTGTATTCCCAGAGCACTCTCTACCACCTACATGATAGCAGCCATCATCCCTGAAAACTGAAAACATCTTAGAGCTTCAAAACGGGAATGAAATCCTTTCAAAGACAACATATTTCTTTGTTAAGCTTTACAAGACACCATCTAAGAAATAGTCTGGCTCACCATTTCAAGGTGGAATAAACAGTAGACTGCATATTAAAAACAAAAAATCCTAGACATGAGGGCCAGTTTAGTTATCCTCCAAATTTGCCATAATTAAGTATTAACATGAATACAAGACCCCTAACTATGCAGCTTATTAAATAACATTACTTACTACCTTGGTCGTGATCTGGTTTTGAATTTCTACTTTAAGTATAAAGAACAAGTTAACATTCTTAAAGTTTGACATCCTGACATAAACACCACTTTTGTTATTTTATTTATACTCCACACCTCAAATTCATTTCCTTTGGCTGCAGTTTTCAAGATTAGTGGAAAACATACGTATAATTTTGAGCATTCTGTGTTCTTTTCTCAAACACGGTAAAATAAGAACTTTAAAGAAAACACAGGAGGAAGCTTCATAACATTGGATTTGGCAATGATTTCTTGGATATGACACTAAGAGCACAGGAAACAAAAGTGAAAATAGATTAACTGGACTACATCAAAAGTGAAAATTTCTACATATCAAAAGATACACTCAACAGAGTGAAAAAGTAACCTATGGAATGGGAGAAAATATTTGTAATTCATATAACTAAAAAGGGATACACATAGATAAATATATATTCTTTATATATTCTTTTTTTCTTTATATAGAATACATAGATAAAGATAAAGGTAAATCACTTATAACTCTACGGACCTTTACCTATCTAGCTAGCTAGCTAGCTATCCATCTATCCATCCTATCCACAGGTTGTTGATTGTATCTGTATCTATCTGATATCCATATCCACACCTGATAAAGGGTTAATATCCAGAATATATAAAGAACTCCTCAACTCAACAGAAAAGCAAACAACTCGATTAGAAAATGGGCAAAGGACTTGAATAGATATATCTCTGTAGATACACAAATGGCCAATGAGCATACGAAAAGACGCTCAACATCACTAATTATTAGGAAAATGCAAATCAAACCACAGTAAGATATCACCTCACACCGTCAGGATAGCTACTATCAAAAAACAAAAAGGAAAATAAGTGTTGGTGGAGAAAAGTTCCAGAAACATGTTGCCCAACAATGTGAATATCCTTAATGATACTGAACTGTATACTTCAAAATGGTTAAGATGGTACATTTTATGTTATGTGTGTTTTACCACAACTAAAAATTTTTAAATTAAAAATTAACTAAAAGTTAAAAAAAGAACTTCAGAATAACCTAACACTATGGTTTTCCTGTAACGTGAAAGCCCAATTTATATGAAATGCAGCATTTCGTAAAGTGATAGAAAAATAAATTGTTATATTACATGGTTGAAAACACTTGAGTATTGTTGTTCACAAAAATGGAAGTCACCTGAGCATCTGAATAAACAAGAGGTATATGTACCTAAAGGAAATGCCTGCCCTGAGAAAGCTTAATTAACAGTTACAAAACCTAAGGGGAAGAAGAGATAGAGGAAGAAAAGGAAGAATAAAGCTTCTCTGGCCACCAAGTGGTGCCTCAATACCAATACCAATACAAGGTTAGCAGTAACTCCCATTTTTCATATAAGGAAACTGAAGAATACAAGGGTTGAGTGCTATGCCCAAGGTCACGCAGTAAGTATGAAGCACAGCTGAGATATGAACCTGAGGTACCATCCTGAGAAGGCACCAGGGCTGGAAGGCAAAATGACCAAAAGAGCCCAGAGTCTGGGGACTAGAATCTGAACCCATTTCTCCCATGAAACAGCTACAACCTCAGATGGTCAGGTTCCTTTTTGGGTCTCAGTTTCCTCAATGTTCATGTATCTTTTCCTTCCATTTCTTTCTTGAGTGTGGTCAACTCTTATTCCTTCACTTCCTAGTTTTTTGATTCATTTCGGTTCTGAGATTTTAAATTCCTGGTTTAAGATAGTTTTTCGTATCTGCAAAGGCTTATTTAAAGATATTCAACTCATGATGGAGTGTTATGTCGGTGTTCTCTTGGAAAATTTTTGATTCTCACTTTGTTTTTTTCCTATAGTAGTTTTATACAGATGCTACCTGCTGTTTCAGATCATTTTAAGATGTCTTAGATTTTCCTGGACAGCACCAACAGGTGCTCCCATGGAGAGAGGTGAGGTATTTGGGTGTTTTACTGGGTTTCTTAGTTACACTGGTAAATGAAGGACGTTTTCTTTAATAAGTGGCATCTTTTTTTTGGTGATGGGGAGAGAAGAATAGGTAAATCTCCTGACTCTATGATATTGTTTGTTTCTGGGCACCCTGAATTTCCCTGCTTTTTCCTTTTCCCTTCACCACCAGGCCTCCAGGGGATGCCTCCCCCTTCTCTCGAGAAGCAGTCCCACCCCAATGCTGTACGGCCAGTGTTTCATGCATTTTCAAACGCCTTTCTTTAAATTTTCTGCTTTTCCAGTAAGCGGCCTGAGGTGACCTCTTTAAAAATGGTTCGCTATCCACTTGACCCAGAAAAACCCCACAAAATCATGCAAGAGGTTCAAATCTTCGTGTTCACTTTAAGAACACTCGTGAAACTGCCCAGACCATTAAGGGTATGCATATCCAAAAGCCACCAAGTATCTGAAGGATGTTACTTTACAGAAGCAATGTGTGCCAATCTGTCCTTAACAATGGTGAAGTTGGTAGGTGTGCCCAGCCCAAACAGTGGGGCTGGATGCAGGGTCAGTGGCCCAAAAAGAATGCTGTATTCTTACTGCACATGCTCAAAACTGCAGAGAGTAATGCTGAACTTAACGGCTTAGATGTAGATTCTCTGGTCATTGAGCACAGCCAGGTGAACAAATTCCCCGCAGTGTGGCACAGGACTTCCAGGGCTCAAGGTCGGATCAACCCATACATGAGCTCTCCCTGCCACATTGAGATGATCCTTACTGAAAAAGAACAGATTGTTCCTAAACCAGAAGAGGAGGTTGCACAGAAGAAAAAGATATCCCAGAAAAAACTGAAGAAACAAAAACCTACGGCCTGGGAATAAATGCCACACAAAAAAATAAATGCAAATAAAAGTAAAAAAAAAAAAAATTTCCAGCACAGTCACTGCTCAGATCCACCCATCTCAGACCTGTTTTCACAACCTCCCCACTCAGGATGGGGCATGATTTATGATTTCCCTCTGTTTTCTGCCACCGCTGGGGCTCAGCTACTCTCCCCTCATTCCCATCCATCTGACCCTCAGCTCCAGTCAATCCAGAGCTTAGAGTACTCCCTGTTTCCTAACTATGCTGGGGACAGGGGTTATGCGTGCTTTTGTTTGCTTTCCTTCTGGATCCGTTTAGCATCTGAAGGATGTGGGGAAAGATTTAGATGTAGGTGGCTGCCAACATTTTCCTTATCTCTGAAATGAAATTCCTGGACAGGGCTCTGACACTGCAGGATTCTGAACCAGTGATTCTGAGAACACGGGCTTCTCAGTTAAGTAGAACTTTCCAAAAATAAAAATGGTGCTGGTCTGAAATGCTTTCAATGCTTCATTAAAAATTAACAACTATTATATCCTATCTATAAGCAAATTCAGTAACACCTTACCAGGGGCTTTGAAGAGAGTATCAGAGATCCTCAGTAGTGAAAATGTTAGGAACCACAACTCTACAGCCAAACTACAAATGCATGATGGCATGATGTGTAAGATATTCTCTAGAAGAATATGTATAAGTCCCCCTTTCCCCGCCAAAAGCAAAAAAGATAATAACTATAACATCAATCCAAATGTAATAGATTATATTAAATATCACATTGGTGTGGATTTCCAAAAGGTTATCATAAATACTTTTATATTCCTCTGAGCCAAAGGAAATACTAAAAGGATAAAAGTAATTATTGTTATTAGTCCATCTATAAAACTAATAAACTAATCAGTGTTACGCTTAAACTTATTTTATATGCATAGCCTTGAGAAATTTTTTTAAAGCCCTCCTTTATATATTAGTTTTTCTCCTTAAATTCAATCGTTAATACAACTTAGCTCCCCAACAGCTTTTAAGGTAGTTACTGCCCTTTTTATTTTGTGAAATAAATGAGCATTTCAATAATTCCGAAACTATACCAAGGAGCACGCCATATTCATTAAAAGAAAAAAGAAAGAATAAGTATTGCAGACCCGACAGTGGCTATTCTCAAAAATAGGTTTTTAAGTGTCAAGATTGGTTTGTAAAACTTTGCATCAATTTCGCCACTGCCAACATGCTTCAGGTTAAAATACTGTTCAAATTGAGGAAAAAACTTTGTGTTCCTTTTCCTGCTTATTTTTCAAGCCAATCCATTTAACAGTTTAAAAGATGACCGGCATGTCCTTCCCCAAGGTTTAATCACCTATGGCCCTACTTTACCACGCCAAGTTCCGGGGAATCTTGCATTTAGCAAGGCATGACCAGCTCAAGATGCTGGCTTACCTAGAAATTCCCAGGTTCCTGAATCCCCACCTTACCTCAGACTCATCTGTAGATTCTTCAAGAGACCCAGTTTCCTACAAAGCAGAAAGCGGGAAAAACGGTCAGAACACGTGACAAAAGGAGAAAAAATATTTTCAAGGAACAAGAGTCATCATGTCCCCACCACCAATACCCATATGCCCTTTTTTGGAGGTAATTTGCAACTCCAGTTTAAAGAACTCCACATGGTCCGACTCTCGCAGGCCTCCTACAACACCT
This sequence comes from Lipotes vexillifer, assembly GCF_000442215.2. NCBI lineage: Eukaryota > Metazoa > Chordata > Mammalia > Artiodactyla > Lipotidae > Lipotes > Lipotes vexillifer. The sequence continues at coordinate 18,256 of NW_006782612.1, read as the reverse complement.
TCTCCATACCCTGCAGGGTACCCTGAGATGGTCGCTCTGGGGCCACCTGGATCCACCGCCCCCAGTGACCTCCCTTGACTGGTCAGCAGGTTAACAAATGACCCCAGGAATTCCTCATGGGAGGACCCAGAAGGCTTTTCCTTCGTTAAAGATGGAAATCAGTCTGGCAAAGCAGCCTTACTGATCTCAGAAGAGGCAACTGCCATCTCAAATTATCTATAAGCCAATTTTTATATGGCAAAGCTCTTGTGCTATTAATTACTATGCTATGAATCTGACTGAGTCAAAATGATTGTCTTGCTTAACAGCTTTTACAACAGAATTCCCCTAGCGTGGTACCTATCAGACGCTGTGCAAACAAGCTGTATAATTTACATCCACTCTTTAAACCATTAACTGGAAGACAAATTCTGCCATTTAACACAGTTTCCCTCTTGCTAGACAATGAATCTTGCTGCTCTGGAGAAAACAAAGCAAAAAGGGGGAAAAAAAATGGACTTGATTCCGCTAATCTCTCACCTGTCCACTCAAAGGGAATCTGCTGATGCCACGCATCCGCAAAGAGGTCAGCAAAATGAAGATTTACTTAACGTGCTTATAGATATCAATAGCAATAAAAGGTTACAACTAATATGCTGACACTGAACGTAAGCATTTTGCAACCATCCACGAGATTAAAGAAAAAAAAGAACCAAAAAAATGGGGCAAGGACATTTTAGATACAACAAGACCAAAAAGAATAAACATTTTAAAGAAAGCTGGATGCATATATTACTCAGTGCAAACTGGACAGCGGGATAAACACAAATTGGGCATTTGAAAATATTTTAATTTCATTCACTGAAAATCAGTAAGAACCTAGCAGGTGGCAGGCTGCCTCCAGAAGAGCCTAGTGGACAATACAGTCCCTGCTCTCAAAGTTCACCTGTGAAATAGGGATGAATGTTAGGTGTAATTAAGAATTTGATTGCAGTTTTATCATTCACCATGATGAATATCAGAATCTCCTCTATATCCCAATGCAGCCTGTTTTGGTTTTATGGTAATCTAAATATTAGAAAGTCCTTACTAATTTGGAGCTACAATCTCTCCACAGTAATTTTTGTTCTTCGACCCAACATGACACGTAAAAAATCCAGTTCTTCTACTGCTTGCCAGTTCTCCAGATACTTAATGAAACGCATCAGGCCGACCCTTCTAAACTGTTTCTCCCCTCCGCTAACCATCCCCAGTTCCTGGTTTTACGGCATCTGCCATCCTGATCCTTCTGTTTTTTGTTTTGTTTTGTTTATTGCTTTACAATGGTGTGTTAGTTTCTGCTTTATAACAAAGTGAATCAGTTACACATATACATATGTTCCCATATCTCTTCCCTCTTGCGTCTCCTTCCCTCCGACCCTCCCTATCCCACCCCTCCAGGCGGTCACAAAGCACTGAGCTGATCTCCCTGTGCTATGCGGCTGCTTCCCACTAGCTATCTATTTTACGTTTGGTAGTGTATATATGTTCGTTGCACTCTCTCGCTTTGTCACAGCTTACCCTTCCCGCTCCCCATATCCTCAAGTCCATTCTCTAGTAGGTCTGTGTCTTTATTCCTGTCTTACCCCTAGGTTCTTCATGACATTTTTTTTTCTTAAATTCCATATATATGTGTTAGCATACGGTATTTGTCCTTCTCTTTCTGACTTACTTCACTCTGTATGACAGACTCTAGATCTATCCACCTCATTACAAATAGCTCAATTTCGTTTCTTTTTATGGCTGAGTAATATTCCATTGTATATATGTGCCACATCTTCTTTATCCATTCATCTGATGATGGACACTTAGGTTTTTTCCATCTCTGGGCTATTGTAAATAGAGCTGCAATGAATATTTTGGTACATGACTCTCTTTGAATTATGATTTTCTCATGGTATACGCCCAGTAGTGGGATTGCTGGGCCATACAGTAGTTCTATTTGTAGTTTTTTAAGGAACCTCCATACTGTTCTCCATAGTGGCTGTACCAATTCACATTCCCACCAGCAGTGCAAGAGTGTTCCTTTTCTCCACACCCTCTCCAGCATTTATTGCTTCTAGATTTTTTGATGATGGCCATTCTGACCGGTGTGAGGTGATATCTCATTGTAGCTTTGATTTGCATTTCTCTAAAGATTAATGATGCTGAGCATTCTTTCATGTGTTTGTTGGCAGTCTGTATACCTTCTTTGGAGAAATGTCTGCTTAGGTCTTCTGGCCATTTTTGGATTGGGTTGTTTGTTTTTTTGTTATTGAGCTGCACGAGCTGCTTATAAATTTTGGAGATTAATCCTTTGTCAGTTGCTTCATTTGCAAATATTTTCTCCCATTCTGAGGGTTGTCTTTTGGTCTTGTTTATGGTTTCTTTTGCTGTGCAAAAGCTTTTAAGTTTCATTAGGTCCCATTTGTTTATTTTTGTTTTTATTTCTATTTCTCTAGGAAGTGGGTCAAAAAGGATCTTGCTGTGACTTATGTCATAGAGTGTTCTGCCTATGTTTTTCTCTAAGAGTTTGATAGTTTCTGGCCTTACATTTAGGTCTTTAATCCATTTTGAGCTTATTTTTGTGTATGGTGTTAGGGAGTGATCTAATCTCATACTTTTACATGTCCCTGTCCAGTTTTCCCAGCACCACTTATTGAAGAGGCTGGTCACTATTCTGATGTCTTTACTCAACGTCTGTAATATATTGCTCCTGATGCTAAATGTTTTACATGTAGCATCTTGAAATTTCCTAATGCCCTTGGAGGTAAAATGCAGAGGCTTAGAGGTTGAACTTAAATGACTTCTAACATCCCTGACAGTGCCTGCACATTAAGTTATTAGCATTAGCTAAACAAGTCTTTGACAACTGTGCCAATAAGCCACAGCGAGATTATTTCCCACCTCTAGAACTCTCAAAGAACACTTGACTACTCTTTTCAAAAAATTACATTAAACCGAAGGAAAAATTTTTTTCCTAATTTGAGATCCATTCAAATATGCACATGGCGTATAAGGGCAAACGTCCCACTTACGTGCGTCATTAAAACAAAAATGGGCCCCCAACCAGCAATTTCAATCCCAAAACTCAAAATCAAATTACACTTCTGTCCCCACCAGAAAGCATGCAGTGGTGGAATCGGATTCCTCAAGGCATGCAAATCTCAGAAATCTGAGTCCTCCAAGAAAACCAGGCTCTCAGAGGAGCCTCCTGCGGCTGCTGGTCTTCAATAGAGAACCTTTATTCCAGGACACTCTCAGACTTACCCTCAGCGCCAGTCTGAACCTCCCAGACCTAGCTGTGGCCTCGAAAAAATGACCCTTCTTTCCACAGCGCTACCAAAGCCATGCATGAGTGCCTTCAGGAACTGGCCTGGTCTGTTACTCCTTAGCTTCGTTTATTCATCAAGCCCCCCTCCTTAATGCTCCAGAGACAGAGGCAACAGGAAGATGTGAAGTGAATGTCCCCAGCAAGGGATCCCAGAAGCAAGGCTGAACCTCGAGAAAGCCAATGATTTTCAAACATTTTTTTAACTTCACATTCTCTCTTTCAAAGACTCTACCTTCAAATCAGGAAAGTGTAAGTTACAAAATTGTGCTAGTTTCAAAAACAGAACTACCATACGACCCAGCAGTCCCACTACTGGGCATATACCCTGAGAAAACCGTAATTCAAAAAGAGTCATGTACCACAATGTTCACTGCAGCTCTATTTACAATAGCCAGGACATAGAAGCAACCTAAGTGTCCATCGACAGATGAATGGATAAAGAAGATGTGGCACATATATACAATGGAATATTACTCCGCCATAAAAAGAAACGAAATCGAGTTATTTGTAGTGAGGTGGATGGACCTAGAGTCTGTCATACAGAGTGAAGTAAGTCAGAAAGAGAAAGACAAATACTATATGCTAACACATATATATGGAATCTTAAAAAAATGGTTCTGAAGCACCTAGGGGCAGGACAGAAATAAAGACGCAGATGTAGAGAATGGACTTGAGGACACGGGGAGGGGGAAGGGTAAGCTGGGACAAAGTGAGAGTGGCATGGACATATATACACTACCAAATGTAAAATAGATAGCTAGTGGGAAGCAGCCACATAGCACAGGGAGATCAGCTCAGTGCTTTGTGACCACCTAGAGTGGTGGGATAGGGAGGGTGGGAGGGAGACGCAAGAGGGAGGGGATATGGGGATATGTGTATACGTATAGCTGATTCACTTTGTTATACAGCAGAAACTAACATACCACTGTAAAGCAATTATACTCCAATAAAGACGTTAAAAAAAAAAAATTTGCTGGTTTCTAAGATAAACAGGCCAGACACAAAAAGACAAGTATTGCAGGATTCCACTTAATATGAAACAGAAAGATGAACAGAGGTTAGCTAGTGCGGGGGGCTAGGGGAATGAGAGTTACTGTTTAATGGGTACAGTTCCAGCTTGTGATGATGAAAAGTTCCAGAGATGGGTGGTGGTGACTGTTGCACAAACATGAATGTACTTAATGCCACTGAATCACAACACTTAAAAATGTTTCAGATGATAAATATTATGTTATGTGCATTTTACCGTAATAAGAAAAAAGTTGTGCTGTTCCGCTTGAAGAAAATGAAGGGCTGGAAAGTACCCAGTGATACAAACGTACAGCTGGACAAATCCTGGGCAACAGACTGAAAGCTAAACTCAACAACTGTTCCACTTTATCCTTCTTTTGCAAACCAACCCCTTAAACTTAATCATCTGCCCAAACAGCTTTAACGAACCATCTCGGTGCCTTGACCTGTGACCTCTTGAATCTATTCATCAACCAGCATCAGGATCATCTTCCCAGAACACACAGCACCCTGGTCACCACCCTCCTCAAAGAACCCTCGAGGGTCAGGAGATTTCAGATTCCCCAGCAAGGTCGTCAAAGCCCAGCCCAGTGTGGCACTCAGGGCACTTTTAGCGTCACTGCCCACTCTCTCCACAAACCCACAGCCCTCCAGCCACACCGGGTGATTTCTCACTCAGAGATCACATGGTCACATCTCTCTGTCACTGGTGGCAGAAGGGCAACCTGAGGTCTGGATGTGGCCAATAGGTGTTTTGTTTGGCCTGGCCAAACAAAAAACAAAAAGTTTTTAAGACTTTCCCATACAAATCTGTATTTCTGACTTCCTCAACTCAGACTATACCTGAAATCCATATTTGCATATTTCCATATGGGTTCCATATTTCAACAGCAGTTGAAGCTGAGCAGCTACAGCCCCAGAGACAGAATGCACCTCACCAACAACATCCCCAACTTCCCTACACCAGAAAATCCTCCTCACTTCCACTGCCAGCCGGCACCTTAAGCTTGGGATGCTTGCGCGGGGCCTCCTGAAGTGGTCCCGTCAGCTTAGAAGGCCCTTGGCCCAACCCTGCACTCACCCTAGCGGTCCTCAAACTCCCAGCTCTACAGGGAAGCTCTCAGGGGGTACCTCTGGGAGGTGGTAGCAGTCAGGCTGAGGTTCTTCACTCTTGCTTTAACAATAGAGCTTAGATTTTATGCCTTGAATTTTCATGTTGCCCGTCTGAGGCTAAAAAAAAAAAAGATTGAAACTCACTGGCTGTTTCTAAATCCTAAACTTTCTTCATGGCCCAACTTAGGTCTCACCTCATTCACAGAATTGTCTCCAGTCAGTCCAGGCCACAAGGTCCAGACCTGGCCTCCTATGGCCTCTCTTTCTTCTATACCCGTCAGCTTGCACCTAATATTAATTGCCTGGTCCTAGGAGTTAATCCTTTTTAATTCGCTGTGGATGAACCCAAAGGCTTTTGCCTATCTCCAACTACCCTACCCAAAGGAACTGGTCAATATCCGCTTGCCGATGATGAGAAGAAATAAGCTGCTGTGGAGAGGGTGTGGAGAAAAGGGGGCCCTCCTACACCGTTGGTGGGAATGTAAATTGGTGCAGTCACTGTGGAGAACAGTATGGAGGTTCCTCAAAAAACTAGAGTTGCGCTATGATCCAGCAATCCTCCTCCTGGACATATACCCAGAAAAGATGAAAACTATAATCTGAAAAGATACATGCACCCCAATGTTCATAGCAGCACCATTTACAACAGCCAATGTCCATCAACAGATGAATGGATAAAGAAGATGTGGTACATATATACAGTGGAATACTACTCAGCCATAAAAAAGAATGAAATGCCATTTGCAGCAACATGGATGGACCTAGAGATTGTCACACTAAGCGAAGTAAGTCAGACAAATATCATATGATATCACTTATATGTAGAATCTTAAAAAATGACACAAATGAACTTACCTAGGAAATAGAAACAGACTCACAGACATAGAAAATAGACTTGCGGTTGCCAAGGGAGTAGGGGGTAGGGATTGACTGGGAGTTTGGGGTTAGCAGTTGCAAACTATTATATAGAGAATGGATAAACAAGGTCCTACTGTATAGCACAGGAAACTATATTCAGTATCCTATAATAAACCATAATGGAAAAGAATATGAAAAAGAATATATATATATGTATAACTGAATCACTCTGCTGTACGGCAGAAATTAACACAACATTGTAAATCAACTATCCTTCAGTAGAATAAATTTTAAAAAAGAAATTAGCTGCTGATCCAAAGCAGTAACATTGTAACTCCTCTGTATATTCCTTTTCCATTTATGCGCAATACCAAGTGCATTTTCTCCAGGCAAATGCTTGAATTATTAGCTCGTGGCTACAGGACAGTTACAGAAGGGGAACCAAAGGGTGGCAGCAGCAAACAAGGATAGAGCAATCCAAACAGAATGTTAACAACCTAGCAGCAGCCCCAGGAAGGAGCTAATTGGGCTCTCAGAAGACCCCTCCAATAAGGGCTTTCACCCCACCCCGACCCCTAATCCTAAAATCAGGGCCCCGTGACAGCGGCCCGGGAGAAGGCTCAGCACAGCCAGCCTCAGAGGCCAGGAGGGGTTAAGAAGATGGTCAACCCAGGAGGAGAAAGAGAAGCCGGGACCTCCCAGGTTGCGAAGTCCTCAGTTTGGAGAGAATACACACTGTTTGTCGAGGGCAACGAAGAGAATCTGGGGGAGAAATGGGAGGCTCGAGCCGGAGGAAAGCCAGCTACAAACTTTGCAGGATGAAGAAAAAGAGCAGAGACCAGGCCCCAGGAAAGCAGACTAGGCTGGAGACTGGACGTGAAACACACAACACTTACTACCACCTTCTTTTCCTTCCAACAACTGTGTGCCACAGCTGAGCCTGATGGAGGAGTGTTTCCAACGTTTCACAAAGGCACGGCACGGGAAAGAAGAAATATTTTGTGTGAGATGTATTTGATATCCCTGTGCACAGAGCCTCCATTACAGAAAGCTTTTGGGTCCCCAAGGACTAGAATGGTTGAGTAGGAAAGATGAAAGGGTACCCAGGGAGCTGGCAGAAGCTGGGAGACTCAGGTTACCAACCTTTTCAACCAATTAGGCTCAACTACTATACTTATCCTGCAAATGAAGAAAAGCCTTGAGGTCTGCCCCAGCCCCAAATCTGACTTTGCATCAGAATCATCTAAACGCAGTAGGGAGAACTGGCTAATATTTGCTAATCCACTCCATCATTTTTTTTCTTTTCCATTATGGTTTATTACAGGATATTGAATATTAGTTCCCTGTGCTATACAGTAGGACCTTGCTGTTTATCCATTCTATATATAACAGTTTGCACCTGCTAATCCCAAACTCCCAATGCAACCCTCCCTCACCCTCCTCCCCCTTGGCAACCACAAGCCTGTTCTGAGTCTGTTTCTGTCTCGTAGACGGGTTCATTTGCGTCACATTTTAGATTCCACATATAAGTGATATCATATGGTGTTTGTATTTCTCTTTCTGACTTCTTAGTATCCACTTCATCTTCAGTAGGTATAAATAAGAGCCCAGAATCACAAGGATTTGGTTAAAAAAAAAAAAAAAAACACAAACCAACAAACAAGAAAGGGGGAAAAAAACCACTAAGGAGGACAAAGTTTCTCGAAGAAACAGAGGCAACTGTGACTGAATAGCCATGAATGGGAAGCCGCATGAAACACAGAAGCCCCTGATCTGATGAATGCTCCCTCCCAGAGGTGGTAATGCAGGAGCCCAGGAGGCTACCAGTAATCAGCTAATGACATCAGCCTCCAGCCAACCAGCCCAGAGGAAGATGGGAGAAGAAACTCACAAGGTAATAAGCACACCCAGCTGAGCTAATTTGTGACTATACTTGTTAGATGATGGTAAAGAGTAGGCCCTCTAAAGATTTCTCTGATCCTGTGCTTTTGCAACTTCTTGTTCGGGGCTCTGTTTTTCCTTTAGTTATTTATTAGTAAAGTTGCTTTTAAATGACCTATCTTGGCCAAACTATATGAAAAAAGAATTGTGCACACCTAAGCCAAACCCAAGCTTGGGTTATAAATCATTGTCCTATTTACAAACCAACCACTTCAACCTAGCACTTTGACATACTTTATCTCAGTTCATACTCACAGGAGTCCCGGAGAATAAAATCCCCAAGCTACAGGCAAGAAAACTGTGACACTCAAATATTTGTCAACTTGGTTTTTATTTTATACACGGGGCACAATCACATGAGCGTATAACTACTCATGAATGTACTATCTGATAATCCTTAAATGCTCTACAATACAGATAGAATGTTCCTCACTTCTAAAATGTAGTGGGAAATTCAAAGCAGAAACTCTCCTATCTGGTCAAAGAATAGATGGTCTGAGTGACCAAATTTTTTTTTTTTTTTTTTTTTTTTTTTT
>NW_006782612.1:0-9331 GCF_000442215.2 Lipotes vexillifer | reverse complement strand
GGACCGGGGCACGAACCCGTGTCCCCTGCATCGGCAGGCGGACTCTCAACCACTGCGCCGCCAGGGAAGCCCTGAGCAAATATTTTAATGGACCAGGTTCTCTGCTGGTTGGTACGAAAGACGAAAGGGTACCCAGGGGGCCGGCAGAGTAAGCAATGTAGGAAATGTAATCTACAATTCATGAGAATTAATAACTTTCAAAAGTTTCAAGTAAGATAAAACAATTTAACACAAATTCTACTGAACCTAAATTAACAATTTGACATTTTCAATTCAGAAGGCTATTCTCCCCCTAAAAAAATCCATTTAAACATTTTATTAAGCACCTAGTACCTGGAAAGCAGTAGCCCTGTGAGAGATACAGACAAGAGTAAGCTCTGTGCTGATTCTTGAGGACTCAGCAATCTGCAGGAGAGATAAGACAAATACACGAACAACCAGACTTCAGGCAGAATGCTGTTCAGAAGCAAGGCATGGACAAATAGTGTTGGGCATCTGTGATTACGAAGGTCAACTATGAGTCATTTTGGAGCTAGGTAAAACAGTTGGTTAGAAGATTTCCCGACACAATGCAGGGTATTAGTGCTTTCTGTGAGCTATAATATATATGTCACTATTTTTACTAACTACCTTAACCATACTCAGCATAAACAAGGATTTCCCAATGACTTTAAAAAAGAAAAGTTCATTCATATTCAAAAAGTTTTTTTTTTTTAACTTTTTTTTTGGTTGCACCTTGTGGCTTGCAGGATCTTAGTTCCCCGACCAGGGATCGATCTCCTGCCCCCTACACAGGAAGCGAGGAGTCGTAACCACTGGACTGCCAGGGAATTCCCCAAAAAGCGATCTTTAGTTTGGGAGTCTGTGAACTGTGTTATAGTAACTCGGTTCAGATCTCACTCTTTTGGTTCTTCCTAAAATTAAGGTGGGTAAAAGATCCATCACCAAAACTACAATGCTCAGAAAAGTTAAGAGGAGAGGTTGAGTTTTGTCTTGCACATCTTGGAGGACTGTTTCCATTTACAGTACATGGTGCTAAGGAAAAAAGCTTCCTTTACCCTAACCTGTTTGTCATAGTTAATTTTAACACACATCTTGATTCTTAAAGCATTCAGGAGATGTGAGGAGAATTATGTCAAGATTGTCTAAAAGGTTCAAAGCAGCAGAACAGAACAATTAGCAAATTTATTTAACACCACTTTTGGGCTCTTTTAGCCTTCCAAAAACTATGTAATAAAGGCCTCCTATCTTGGTCAGATTTCAATGGCTTCCTATGTGAAATGCAAAATACACAAATCAAGCAGAGTGGGGAAAGTCTAACCATTTTTAATCTATAAAGGCCCAATAATACAGGTACAATTATCTGGCAGCTTTCTTTAAAAAAAATAAACAGAACAACAATTTGTGGATGTTAGCTTCTTTCTGCTGTTGTCTTTTTTTTTTTTTTTTTCCTTGCGTTATGCGGGCCTCTCACTGTTGTGGCCTCTCCCATTTGCGGAGCACAGGCTCCGGACGCGCAGGCTCAGTGGCCATGGCTCACGGGCCCAGCCGCTCCGCGGCATGTGGGATCTTCCCGAAACGGGGCACGAACCCGCGTCTTCTGCATCGGCAGGCGGACTCTCAACTGCTGTTGTCTTTTTGAGAACATTCTTTCTGAGAATGACACAGATACCACTGGGGGAACAAATGCCTGCTCTAACCATATACTGGCTGTTAAAGCATCACAGGTGAAATCATGACTTGAAGAAAATGTATTAAGGTGATAAGGGCTAATTCTATTTCACAAAGTAAAAAGTGATTTAGAATAGGTTCTTAAGTATTTTTAAAAAGGCAGAGTATACCAGTGAAAAATCGTGAGCTTTGGAGACACGACTAGAGATGTTTTAGACACAAGCCTCGGCAAGTTACTTAAGTTGACAGAATTGCAATTCGTTTATCTGTAAAATTCAATCATCTAACATATTGGGAGCCAAGCACTTTTCCAGGTGTCAGGCATACAACGTGAACAAATCCTTGCCATCATGGAGCTTACAGTCTTATGGAGAGAATATACAGAAATATACATACAAAAAAAAAAAAAGCTATTTAAGAACACAGTATGTCAGATGGTCACGAGCGTTAAGGAGAAAATTACACAAGAAGGAGGTTTCAAAGAATGGTCACGCAAAGCGAGAGAGAGGCATGGACATATATACACTACAAAACGTAAGGTTAGATAGCTAGTGGGAAGCAGCCGCATAGCACAGGGATATCAGCTCAGTGCTTTGTGACGGCCTGGAGGGTTGGGATAGGGAGGGTGGGAGGGAGGAAGATACAAGAGGGAAGAGATATGGGAACATATGTATATGTATAACTGATTCACTTTGTTATAAAGCAGAAACTAACACACCATCGTAAAGCAATTATACCCCAATAAAGATGTTAAAAAAAAAAAAAAAGAATGGTCATGGAAGGTCTCATGCAAAAAGATAACACTTGGACAGACACAGGAAGGAAGTGACAGAAAGAGCCCTGTTAATATCTGGGGCCAAACAAAGGGAGCAGCATGAGCAAAGGCCCTGAGGCAGGTCCATGCCTAGCTTGTTGAAGGAAGAGTAAGGAAGCCAGGATAGCTGATGCACAGGGATAGAAGGGGAAGAGAATAGTGGAAAATGAGGTCTGAGGACAAGGACAGAGAGCAGTTAGGACAAGGTGCTATAGGGCAACTAGACTATTCTAAGGACTCTGGCTTTTTTCAGAGTGCATTAGGAGGCCACTGGAAGGTTTGGAACATAAGAGATGGCTGACCTGACTTATATATCAGAATAAAATTTACCAACAGAATTCTTTTGTGAGGACCAAATGCAATGTGAGAGGGTTCTTTAAACTGGAAAGTCCTGTAAAAATGCAGAGCATTCTTATTATATCATTAACTTTCTAAGTGTCTTTTTACATCAGACAGCTTTGCCAAACTCCTGCACAAAACAGCAGTAAATTCTAAGAACTCTCTCCGTTCCTACTACACTATATCTAAGAATGTAGGAGCTTGGTTTTTTGCTTTTAAATCAAACCACCAAAAAATTTTATTTCAACAAGAGAGATGAACAGTGTGAAAACCAATCTCACTACTATCATCAAACTCAGCTGTGAGTCATGAAATTACATGAGCATACGAGCATTTCCCTTTGAACTGCTTGAAATGGAAAAGGAGGATCCAGGGGTAGGCAGAAGACTCTTCTGTTAACACAGCGACCGCCCAAATTTAATTTCTACCTCAGCAAATTTCTTATTTATTGGCATATATCAAATGAACACAGGGCAAAGTATCATTATGTAAGTGAAGTATGTTGGAAATGGTACAAAGTAGATTATTAAACTAAATAAATTTCTCTTATACTAAACAGCTCATCATCAAGTCACTGTTTAGAAGCAACTATGGAAACTGACCACCTTGTTAATTTATAAGGAAAAACAGTGCCAAGCTGAAATGACACTGGAAATGGAAATTTAAGGGATTTCCCCAAATTCGGGTCTTTGTTTGTTTTTCTTTCTTTCTTTTTCTTTTTTTTTTTTTTGGCTTTTTGATGTAACTTTGTCATTTCAACTAATGTCTGGCTACCACTACTGCCTATATGAAAATAACTCTATTGCCATCACTAACTTTCCCTAAACTCCACTATAACATTGCCAGGTGTCGACTGGACATTGCCATCTGATGTCCTACCAGCAACAAATAATCCCACATAACTTTTACTGAGCCCAACTTTTCCCAAGCACTTTAAATTTGTGTTAAACCCACTCCACCTTAAAACCACCCTTCGAGGGCAGTACTATTATTATCTCTATCTCATAGTTAAAGTTAAATAACTAGCCCAAAGTCACATTTTAAGAATGAGAACCAGCAATGGAGCCTAAGACATTTTTGCTCCCGGACTGATAGACTTAACTACTGCCTGCTGCAACACTGACTTAGATGTGTAACTAAATGAAATCGATCCGAAACAAAACTCATCGGATGCAACAGTGACTCAGCTTTGTACCTAAATGAAATAGTCAGTAGATCCGAAACAAAACTCATCCCGTCTACGCTCTCCTAGTCCACCTGCATATCACCTCTTACCGTCCTATTTCGAGAGGAACTTAAATTTCAGCCACCTGACCTCAAAACTCAAATCATGTGTGATGCCTCCCACGGGAAGCCAGACCCTTGGAGGGCCCGGCCTGCCTTCAAGCCAAAATTTCACGGGGCACAGGCCACAAGAGCAACGCCAAAGGAAGGGCCGCCCCGCAAACGCCGGGGGTGTGTCGGGGCGCTGTCTCCGCGTGACGTCCAGGAGCGGACATCCCACCCGCCTCTCCGCTCCCCGAAACGGACTTTTGCCGTCTCCCCGCCCCACGTGGGCCTGCCTCGTCCCGCAGGAGCCCTGCACCTCCGCACGCCCCACTGCACGCCTCCGATCGCCTCACCCTCGCCTCCCCTTCCCCTGCCTAGCATTTGCAGCCTTTACCTGCTCCTCCGCTTCCGCCATGGCTGAGCAGGGGAGTCACATGACACACCCGGAAATGAGAGAAAACAAGAGCCTGGGGCCCGGCGCCTGCTGGGAAATGTAGTTTTAGCATCGTCTGAGTCGGGAAACGTATTCTAGGTGATGAAGCTACCGGGCCTCGTTTCGGCTTCCAACTCCCCAAGCTCAATGGAATTGTGCTTTGGAGAATCCAAACATAACCATCGTTAATGCTATGATTTATTTTATTGTTGGTCTTATCGTTTCCGTGGTTACCATAGTATTTATTTATACTTACTGTATATCATGTCCTGGATTTATAGCTTTGCATGAAATATCTCATTTAATCCTCCCAGCAAACCTTACTGTTATTCCCATTTACAGAGGGCAACACCTTGGCTCAGAGGTCACAGAGTTAGTCAAGGACAGAACTAGGATTCGAATTCAGCTTTGTCTGATGCCAAAGACTCTGTGATTACCAAATCCAGCTTAGTCTAAAAGTGTTTCTTGCTTTTTTTTAAAGTATATTAAGTAAATATAAAACAGTCTTTGAAATAGAGAACCAGAGACAATTTATCCTCCAAAAAGATGTAGCTCCTACTGTTTGCTACTTTAAGTCAGCTTTCTCTTGCACCTGGACATTGAAATTTTAAAAAACCTCTATGTTTAATTATTCGTTTAAATTTTTGTTAAGTATATTCTATGGGTAAATATTCAAGATAGAATATAAATCTGTCCTTGGTAGAATCTGTAAAACCACTGTATTACTTCCATCCTTCAGAATGAATCATCCCCTCTCCATGTTTCTGGGCATTATGAACTCTCCTTCCTAAACCTCAGAATCTGCAGTATCCTGTTCAAAGATGGGCATTTACTTCTTTCCACTCATTTCCAGTAGATACAAAGTACCAGAGGGCATCTCAAATGGCAGCAAGTGGTAGGTGCCCAGTGCCTTATTAACCCCCTGTGCTGCATGGACTCTGACCTAGTAGGAAGTCATGGACTCAACACTGCGCCTCCCAGGTCTCTAGCTGTAACCAGCTCGACCCACCAATTCCTCAACTGCCAGGGTGACATCATCTGAGGTACCTGTCTTCTCCCCAACGTGGAAACAGCCTTAGCTCCACCCTCTTCCTCCAAGTCTTGTTGGAGTCCCTCTTCTAGTCTGCTGATCACTTAGTCACAGGGAATAAAGATACACCAATGCCAAGGTATCTAGATATACATAGCCAAGTACCCAATACCCTAAGTATCAACCTTTCCAGTCTGAGTTTCTAAGATCTTCTCTTATAAAACAGGCCGAGAACAAACATTCATTGCTCATGATGGATTCCCAGTCCCACAAGGATCCTTATACCAACCAAAGAGGCTATGGAAGCCCCCAGTCCAGTCTCCACAGAAAAAAAGAAGTAAGCCTAGCTCCTCTACTTTTCTCACTCTCCTCATACACCATAATTTTCCCTTTTCCATTAGGACCTAGACCCACCCATTAACTTCTAGGACCAAACCCTCTCCAAACTGGTAATCTCTTCTGCTTTGATGAAAACACAGGCTCAGGATTAGGAAGGAAGATAGAGGATTAAAAAAAAAAAAAAAAAAAAAGGAAAATAGAGGAGTATAACCACTGTCTTCCCCCAAGGGTGTTTTTGTTTTATTGTTCAATTTTATTGTGGTGAGAGGTCAGGTAACACCTCCAGAAAAAGAGTGACTAAATACTGGGAGACAGGTGGAAAAATCACCACTGAAATTCAGAACAAAATCTTGTTCTAAAATTTTGTTTTTCTTTAAATTAGGAGTTTGGGATTAACATATACACACTACTGTATATAAAATAAACAACAATAACCTACTGTATAGCACAGGGAAATATACTAAATACCCTGTAATAAACTATAAGGGAAAAGAATCTGAAAAAGAATGAATATACGTATAGGTATAACTGAATCACTATGCTGTACACCTGAAACTGACACAACATTGTAAATTAACTACACTTCAATTAAAAACAAAAGTAAAAAAAAAATTCTGTTTTTCTTTCCCAGCAGTATGTGCCCCCTCAAAATTCTGGGGAGGTGCTAGCTTCTCTCTCTCCTTCTGGGCTGGCAGTCTTCCTCCTGAGCCCTCTTGGCCTCTGAGGCCAGCTGTGCTGAGTCTTCTCCCAGACCACTGTCATCTGGCTCCTTGTTGATGGTAGAATGAGAGGTGGGGATCAGTAGAAAGCCTTTATTGAAAGCGTCTTCTGAGAGTCACAATCAGCTCCTTGCCCAGGGCTGCTGCTCTCTGATTCATTGCTGAATATGCTTTCTTTTTGTTTTCTTGGAGGCTGGAGCTCCCTAGGTTTGTATGATGGATGAGTCATCTCCACAAATTCTCCGAGGGACACATTCCTTTCATCTGTCACATAGGTTCTGCTCTGGGGGCCCTCCTGGTGGAGCACATCCATCCAATGGCAGCCCAAACAAGCAAAGTTGGAGGCTGGCCATTGACCCTGGGCCTTCCTGGTCTTTCTACTTTTCTGGAATGCAGAATGTTCAGCCTCTCTCTCTTCCTCAGAAAGGGTGTTATGGGCCTGATTGAAGCAGACTGGTAAATGAAGCAACACAGATACGGAAAGATGAATTAGAGGAAGAAAGCCCCTGCCAACTGGCAGGTTCACGCTACGCCTGTGGCCAAGATGAAATTCACATGTGACCTTGAGCCCCAAGTTTTCTCCTGTGAAATGAAAGTTTGGGCTCGCTTATCTAGAAGGTTCTCTAGTTCCTGCTACTCGGAGTGTGGTCCACAGACCAGCAGTATCCATATCACCTGGGAGCTGGTTAGAAATGAAGAGCTTAGGGCCCCTCCAGAGACTTACTGAGCAAGAATCTGGATTTTAATAATATCCCCAGGTGATAAGCATGTAGAATAAAGTTTGAGAAATGTTCAGACTAACAGTCTTTCATTCTATGGCAAATTGACTGTTTCTTTCTTTCCCATCATCAGGTCACCTCTCCCAGCTTCAAGCTATGGAGATAAATGTAAGCATCAACTTCTCATTTTAAGTGTATAGGACCTAGTACTGTGAATAGTTTTCATAAACCAGAGCTAAGACTTTCTAAGTGTAGAGTGGTTCACTGGCTTTAAGGCTCTGTCTCATAAGTTCGTTGTACAGCTCTGAAAGAGTTGACCAGCTCAATAAATTTAGTCGTTTTATTCATAATAACCTACTTCATTGTTTGAACACTATGAAGGGCTTTAATATTTTCCATTATAAGATAGTATTTCTAAATTTCAGAAACTTGAAAAATCAAAGTGGAAATATGAGGTTAAAAAAAAATCACCCCTTTATCCCTTCTAATTAGATGGTGATTTACAGAATCTTTTCCCAGTCCTTTAGCTTCCATTCCTTCTTAGGTTGCTACCTTTTTCAGTCTAAAGGTCTTTTTTGACAGGCAGTAACAAGAAAAGTTGCACCACATTATTCTACTAACTCTGAGCAATGATATTAATCTTTCTTTAATTAACTTTCTCTCCCAAATAGCTAAAATAATATTTATATTTTCTTTATCAATTTTGGTAAGCCTCCGCTTACTTTGCAGTTTGGTTTTGCAAAACCTGTACCCACTGAAACCTGTTACCTTCTAATATTTCAAATGTTATTTTAAGATACACCTTATTGTAATTTTCCCTGAGAAACCATTTTTTTTAACATCTTTATTAGGGTATAATTGCTTTATAATGGTGTGTTAGTTTCTGCTTTATAACAAAGTGAATCAGTTATACATATACATATGTTCCCATATCTCTTCCCTCTTGCGTCTCCCTCCCTCCCACCCTCCCTATCCCACCCCTCCAGGTGGTCACAAAGCACCAAGCTGATCTCCCTGGGCTATGCGGCTGCTTCCCACTAGCTATCTACCTTACGTTTGGTAGTGTATATATGTCCATGCCTCTCTCTCGCTTTGTCACAGCTTACCCTTCCCCCTCCCCGTATCCTCAAGTCCATTCTCTAGTAGGTCTGTGTCTTTATTCCTGTCTTACCCCTAGGTACTTCATGACATTTTTTTTTCTTAAATTCCATATATATGTGTTAGCATACGGTATTTGTCTTTCTCTTTCTGACTTACTTCACTCTGTATGACAGACTCTGGGTCTATCCACCTCGTTACAAATAGCTCAGTTTCATTTCTTTTTATGGCTGAGTAATATTCCATTGTATATATGTGTCACATCTTTATCCATTCATCCAATGATGGGACACTTAGGTTGCTTCCATCTCCGAGCTATTGTAAATAGAGCTGCAATGAACATTTTGGTACATGACTCTTTCTGAATTATGTTTTTCCCAGGGTATATGCCCAGTAGGGGGATTGCTGGGCCATATGGTAGTTCTATTTGTAGTTTTTTAAGGAACCTCCATACTGTTCTCCATAGTGGCTGTACCAATTCACATTCCCACCAGCAGTGCAAGAGTGTTCCCTTTTCTCCACACCCTCTCTAGCATTTATTGTTTCTAGATTTTTTGATGATGGCCATTCTGACCAGTGTGAGATGATATCTCATTGTAGTTTTGACTTGCATTTCTCTAATGATTAGTGATGTTGAGCATCCTTTCATGTGTTTGTTGGCAATCTGTATATCTTCTTTGGAGAAATGTCTATTTAGGTCTTCTGCCCATTTTTGGATTGGGTTGTTTGTTTCTTTGTTATTGAGCTGCATGAGCTGCTTATAAATTTTGGAAATTAATCCTTTGCCTGAGCAACCATTTTTTAAAGAAACATTTTTCTGGGACTCCCCTGCTGACAGAGTGGTTAAGAATCCGCCTGCCAATGCAGGGGACACAGGTTCGAGCCCTGGTCCAGGAAGAT
>NW_006782611.1:0-5724 GCF_000442215.2 Lipotes vexillifer | reverse complement strand
CCGCGGAGCGGCTGGGCCCGTGAGCCATGGCCGCTGACCCTGCGCGTCCGGAGCCTGTGCTCCTTAACGCGAGAGGCCACAACAGTGAGAGGCCCGCGTACCGCAAAACAAAAACAAAAACAAAAAAAAACTTCACCCTAAATTTATAAGATAGGTACAATTATTATTCCTGTTTTTTCATGAGCCCTTTAAGCAACTTGCCCGAGGTTTATTAATTCAACTGATATTTGAGGCTGCTCTGTACCAGGCGCCGTGATTGGTTCTTTGCGTATGATAGTGACGCTATGAACGTTGTTAAGCTTTGTTGTGAAGTTTGTTAAGTCTACTTAATTAGACTAGAGGTGTCTAACTAGTACTACATAGTGCCTACTGTTAGCTCTCAAACCCTGACCAAGTAGATTGGAATTATCTTTGTTGGGGAGTCTTCTTTCCCCAGGTCAGACAGTAACTCTTTGTGTTATTGAACAGGTGACTGGGCAAAACTTGAAAACTTTCTCCTTCCCAGTGGTTTTGTTGCATTCTTTAAATGGACCATCTGGCTATCTCCTCAGTTTGATAATTCAGCTTCTCTGTAGCCTGCTGTTGATATTAACACCTGTGTGTAAGAGATAGCTATTCTCCTCTTCAGTCAAATATACACAGTTGGTAAGGGGTATAAGTTATGTAATATGACCTTTAGCCCACTGTTCTCTCAACACATCTTACAGCCTCTAATAAACATGTTTAAATATGCTTAGCTCTCTCCTAAGGAAGGGAGGACAAAGATTACTCAGTCTTTGGGTTTTATTCATGTTGGTAAAACGGCTTCTGAAAGTCTTAGATTGCATGCTAATAATCCTCTCATTTTATGACTCACTTGATAGTTTTTTTTTCCCTTTTTCTGTGCAGATTGACGTTAGGACATAGGTCCAGGGAGCATTGACCGATTCTCTAATGCCATCTGCTATTGAACTGAAATGCTCATTAGCAAATCAGACCAGTGGCTGGAGTTTTGCTTTTATATTGATTCTCCTGGATATTACGTTAGCTCTAAGAAAGTTTACATTTTGTCTTGCTGCTGTTGTAGTAATTTGTTTTTTATACTTCTCTTTTCATGTTTAGCTCTTCATCTAAATTTTAATTTGGGGCTTATTTTAGAGGTGTAAGGCATTATAACCACTGAAAAATTTTGGAGATTCCCAAAGTGGAGCATGGAAGAAATGTAAATATACACTCCATCATAACTATTCTGAGAAAAACAGTAATAGAAATCAGAGGAAAACCTGTATACTTGTTGACTGAATATCTGGATTGGTCAAATCTACTGGGATAATTGATGAGGTGAATGGATATGTGATATAGCTTGAATAACCTTAATTGCCTGAATAGTTAAGACAGCTAGAGCTTTAGAGACTTTAAATGGAACTTGGAATTCTCATTTTGGAAAGGTTTTATTTATTTATTTACTTATTTATATATGTATGTATGTAATACATGTTTCTTTAAGCCTGATATTTAAGTAAGGATTCTTAAATAGTAAAGAAAACGTGTTTAAATGCCTGAAATGAATGATGTAACTGAAAATTCACAGGCTAGGCTTTTAAGCGACAAGTGAACATCAATTATTTGTTAAACTGCCCATGATATTTATATATTGCAAGCCATCAGAGTTTTATGGATTTATATTAAACAGTTGACTAAACAGTTGAGTTTTATAGTCCATTTTAAACAGTTGGGAAAGTTATTAAGTTTTATTAGTTTATGTTAAACAGTTGGCTAAATATTTGGCCACACAAGATTATTTACATTTCATATCAGAATAGACTATTATGGAATAATATGCCCTTTATAGTGTTTGCAAACTCATTGAATAGTCTAGGATACCTAAAAATTAATAATGTTACTGCAGCTAATTTATTTGTGAGATGTCTTTGCTCATCCTATAAGCATGTGCCTCTCTTGGAAAAATAACAATTTCTGACATCATTTATATATTTGAGCACAGAAAAATAGGATCTAATCTGAGTAGAAATTTATTTTAAACTATTCTGTTGAATGGGATTTATTCAACATATTTGACTATGTCAGCAGTGGTATAACTTTTTAATTTTTTTATTGAAGTATAGTTGACATATAAAATTATATTATTTCAGGTGTACAGCACAGTGATTCGACATTTATATGCATTATAAATTGATCAGCACAATAAGTCTAGGTATAAAATCCTAAGGTGGCTACGTATGTCAGGGCCAACAGGTAGATCTGTGTCACCACTACACAGCCACAGCAAAATGGCTTAACCAAGTCTTTCCCTGGTACCCAGTTCTGAAAATAGATTAGGGCAGATGCTTGCAGATAAAAAGCATATGCACAGAGGTCATTCTAAATGCCTTAATTGCTTTTTATTAAAAACAGAATCAAAAGGATTTACAACCACAAGGGAAGCTTGGTCTCTAGACTCCTGTAATTGTTAATACCATCATATATTTCCTACTAAATGTGTGTGTGTAACTTAAAATGCCCACTAGATAATTCTCTGATTATTGAATAATATAATTTTTAAAGTCATCAAAGTAAATTCTATTATGAGAATAAATTAGACATCATCTTATATAGCTTATAATTTTGGTAACATTAACCATGAACATACCTGAAACAAAGGTATAGTTATATACATGAGTTACTGATCTGTGAGATCTAATAGAGAATAACAAAGCTAAGTTGGGATATAGCTGCTGTGTATACAACCAGACTCACTGCTAAGCTGTCTCATACTCTCACAGAAGTGAACATAGTGCACATGACTCAACTTTAAATTCAAAACAATTATGATTTATTTCATATCATGGATCCACTAAACACTGTTGCAAATAGTTATATAACAGGTACAAAATCTAAAGCTCTATGTTGTAATGGTTGCTGACCTCTTTTCCCTAGCTTCCGTATAGTTTTATGTCCTTTCAGTTCTAATTTTTAATCATAAAGCAATTAGGAAGAAAGGACTTCTCTATGACTGATAAATCCTTGTAAATATGTAAGTTCTTTGCCCTGCGGAATGATTTTATAGCAATAAAAGGGCTGACGTTTGCATTGCATTTTCTGTTTACTTAGTAACTTCTGTAAGGAGAATTAATTTTACCAGTTTGACAGTTGGAGTTCTGGTTTGATAAGAGCTCTAAGGAAATTTGCATTAAGTTAGGTGATACATGAGGATGATACAGTACTTGGACAGAGAGAATTTTGTCATTTTGATGTTCCTGTTTAAAATTCTATAGTTCTTGAATTTAATATGTAAATTAAGTCTTTAGTTTTAAATAGTCTTAGGATGATTTATGCTATGTGAATACAAATTAATGCTAATGTGAGTACCTGGGCACTTACTGAAACTAAGTTGGAAGGTACCTTATTTTTTACAATTCCTATTTTGAAATACTATGAAATGTTACAAAAGCCTATGTGCTTTAGGATAATCCTATTTAGCACTTGAAAAAAAGTGATTTAGCTGTGAGAATTTATTAAGGGATTAATATGTCTCAGTTGCTCTGACTAAACTTAAAAATATATTTAAATGATTAAAATAGTTCCTTAAAAGTATGTGTAGCTGTGTTTTTTGTTTTATAGTAAAATTTAAGTATTTTCAAAATTTTATTGTTTAAATATTTGTTTTTAGAGAAATTCTCCACATTCTCTTCCTCATAGACAGTGCCTTTAATAACACACCCTCTTAAGCCAGAGAGAAAGCAAAACCTATTAAAAAAACAAAAGAGCTCAAAACCTGTTTTAGTGGGTGCGAAAGAGGTAATAGTTGCATAGTATAGAAAATGTTATGTCAAAATAAGTCTTAACTGAGCTTCACAATCCAATTCACGAGCATCTTACATTTTAGCATCAATACTGTAATAGAGAATTAGCAAGACCTTTCTCATTCCTTCATAAGGGCCGGTGATATATGAAAGTAGAATAGATCACTTATACAACTTAAAATGCTTTACAAAATTAACCGAAGACTTATAAAAGGACAGGAAAATTATGATACACTAACGAAAGTCTAGCATCCTAATGCAAATGCTGTATAATATTCAAAAAATTATTTTAAAAAATGTGTGAATATGATACTACTTGGTACTGAGTGAAGTTGATGTTTCAGGAAATGAATATGATTTTCTGAGGTTTTGTGTGTTCATTGGCAATCGTCGCATCTAGCCTCGTTTTAGAAGCACAGAGTGGTGAAGTACCATAGAGCCCTGACAACTGGAAGATACCTCCCCAATAGACTGTCCTTTTATTCCCCCTTCCCTCTTCTCTTTGAAGGGAATTGTGAATGACCAACAACACTGGAGGAAGCACTTACTGTACAGAAAAAGAATGGTTTCCAGCCCAATTTACCTTATAGCCCATCAGTGATAAGCAGTGTAAGAAGTATGATATTTGAAGTTAGGAAGATATGCATTTTAATCACATTTCTAGCACTTCTGTGTATGATCTTGGGGAAACCTTTTACTTTGTTTTAGCCTCCATTTCTTGACCGTTTGTCCTACATAAGGATAGCAATGCCCATTCATCGTGTTACAGTAAGGGTGTGAAGGTAGTATTCATAGGTGCCTGGCATAGTACATTTATTCCTCCAGCCAGGATTGACTGTGTGCCTGCTCTGGGTTAGTCAGTGTGATAATCACAGGAAATAGAGTTGTAAGCAAATATGGCCCCTGGCCTTCTGGAGCTCAGAGCACGTGACGCAGAAACAGAATCAAAAAGAACAAACTGATAAAGAAACAAGGCAATTTCATATATTGGTATGTTTAAAAAGAGAAAAATAGTGTGATATTATCAGTTGTGTAATGGTACTGACTCACATTGGCGAGGGTAGAAAGAACTGTTCGTATTTCTTCCCAACTCTACATTTAGTGACATCATGTTGGTAGGTTGAAATTGGCTATTGTCAGGGTGTTTGCACCGGGGGACTCATCAAGGGCCAAAAATCAGGCTGCCCTCCCTCCCCCCACTCCTGAGAGCTTGTTCTTATGTGCTTACCCACACTCCGCAGGGTATAGTAGTGGCAGGGATATTAAGGGATGGTTAGTAGATAGGATGGTCAAGGCTCCATGAGGAGACAGCCTTTGATTTGGAAGCTTAACGATAAGAAGAGGCCAGTCCTTGCAGATATCCAGGGTCAGAGCATTTTAGGCAAGGAGAACAGTAGGTGTGAAGACTCTAAGGCTTGGAATGTTCAAGGAACAGATGTATTAAAAAGATAATTCATGCTAGTGACTATTTCTGACAAGATACTAAATTGGTTGATGTTGTAGAGAATGACCAGGATTGGTTCATTCTAGGTGTTCAATGGTATGGATTTCGATTTCTCGGTATAGTAAATGAGTAATTTTACAATAGAATTTCTAGGAGTGTCTTGATAATGCAACAGCAATGAAAATAATGGACTCATCTTTATACCCAAACCATGCTTACAAAATAGGCCTTGTTATTCCAGTAAAGAGCGTCACATTCAAATAATTCTCAATTATTTTCATTTTTTTAAGTAAGAAAACAAATTAAGAATATTTCAAGCAAATGGGAGAGTAGGAAGGCACAGGAAATACGATCCCTGGCACCTGGTGGTTAAATGTGATTTAAATATATTTCCTTTTTTTTTTTTTTTTCTTCAAAGTAGGATATCAGTTTCAACTATGAGGAAAATAAAATCTAGGTCCCACCTACTCGAGACAGAGGCTTTTTTTTTTTTTTTTT
>NW_006782610.1:0-737 GCF_000442215.2 Lipotes vexillifer | reverse complement strand
CCACAGTTTTGGGTTAGTGTAAGTATTAGGGCACATGTTAGTGTTAGCGTACGAGTTAGGATTGTGGCACGGGTTAGGGTAAGGCTAAGGGTAAGTGTTAGGGTTAGCATTAGTGTTAGGGTTAGGGAACGTGGATTGTTTAGGGTACAGGTTAGTGTACGCCAATGGTTTAGGGTTAGCGTACGTGTTAGGGCACGTGTCAGTGTGAGCGTAATGGTTAGGATTAGAGCACGGTTTAGGGTAAGGCTAAGGGTAAGCATAATGTTTAGGGTTAGGGTTAGGGAACGGGGACCTTTTAGGGTACAGGTTAGTGTACGACGATGGTTTAGTGTTACCGTATGTGTTAGGGCACAGGTTAGTGTTAACGTACAAGTTAGGAATAGGGAATGGGTTACGGTAAGACTTCAGGTAAGGGTTACGTTTAGGGTTAGGGTTAGGGTTAGGGTTAGGGAAAGGGGATGGTTTAGGGTACAGGTTAGGGTTCAACAATGGTTTAGGTTTGGCGTACGTGTTAGGGCTTGGGTTAGTTTTAGAGGACGGGTTAGAAATAGCAAATTGGATAGAGTAAGGCTTCGGGTAAGGGTTAGGGTTAAGGTTAGGGAACGGGAAAGGTTTAGGGTATAGGTTAGTGTACGACAGTAGTTTAGCATTAGCGTATGTGTTAGGGCACAGGTTAGTGTTAACATATGAGTTAGGATTAGGGCACAGTTTAGGGTAAGGCTCAGGGTAAGTGGTAG
>NW_006782608.1:0-2519 GCF_000442215.2 Lipotes vexillifer | reverse complement strand
TTTCTTACAGAAGCCAAAATGTGCTGTTAGCCCTGAAGCTGTTCTTCCGTTTCTTTCGTCATATTACACGTGTTCACAACACCTCTCTATTTATTTCTTTGTGTTTCTCATGATCTGTAATCTCACATCCATGTGTGTGGCTCCTCATAAGTGCCCCCCCCAACTAGACTATAAGCTCCCTGAGGTCCAGGCCTGTGTTGTTCTCATTGCTGAGCTCCCACAGCACCTAGTTCAGGGCCAGGCACAGGATACGTGGCAGGTAAATATTTGGGGATGAATGCATGCATCAGTGGATGGACGGATGGGTGGGTGGGTGGATGGGGAGGCACTGCTGGCAGCCCCAGCTGGGACGACAGTGCTGAGTGGCAATCTTCTGTGGAGTCAGTCCTGGCTGCTCTGTTGGCGAGGTTGCCTACAACACCATTAATGGGCTTGAAGGTGACAGGGCCCAGGGCCCTTCTCTGAAGGTTCCTGGCTCTTGGCAGAATCCTCGGTCACTCCCCAAATGGAAAGCAAACAGAAGCCAAGGCAGCCAGGTCTGGGGTAAGAGGCCAAGGGAAGCAGCCCATTTCTGGCTGGCTGGCCGGGTACCCGGAGGCCAGCGGAGGAGAGGCCCGGGACTTGTTGCCCTCTTGCCCTGGCCCTAGCCTCCCTGGCTGTGGCTCCCCCAGGGTGGGCACAGAGCGGCGCAGAATTTACCACCCCAAAATACGTCTCTTTGGCATAAGGATTATCTTAGGCTGATCACATCTGAGAAACAACAGACCAGAAAAAGCTCTGAAAACCTAGTAGAAGTTACGCTTCTGTAAGAGACATTTACATTTGTAAGGGAAATCTCCATTTGGAAGGGAGTCTCTCTTTCTGTACCAGGAACAGAGAAAAGGATGACCAAATGTCTAGAAACTCTTATCAATGGAGAAGGCAACAACTTAAATATGCATAACACTCTTACCCTTGTTCAATGAGCTTTTCCTGAAAATCTCCCATAACTGGCTCTTCCCCACCCCCGCATCATCTCCTTTTGTTTTTAGCTGGAGATGGTATTTAAGTTGGTGGTTTGGACCACTTCGGGGTGTCACTCAATCTTCCTGGGTCTCTCTCATAAATAGAGGAGGCATATAGGCTTCTAGGCGTCTGTTTGTTTTTCTCCTGTTAATCTGTCTTTTATTACAGGGTGGGGGTGGTCTCAGCCAAGAACCCAGAAGGATAGAGGGAAATTATGTTTCCTCCCCGACAGCCCTTGCTCTGTCCTATTCAGAGTTGTGGGCAAATATCCTGTAGGCCCACGAGCACTGGTCTCCATGGCAGTGTTCCCCAGGATGCCTCGAAAATGAGGAGGCCCACACGAGCGTTTGCAGGACATCACATGGGGTGTGCACCCATAGGGACATATTCTGCATATTCTGAAGGGCTGGCCCAGGCAACTTGCAAACCACATGTTCTCATCACCAGAATGTCGTGCTCCTTCTGGAATGAAAAGCCAGGTCCCAGTGACCTGAACAGATCAAACTCTGGAGAGCGAGGATCTGGTGAGACGCACATAGCTACCGTCTACTGAGTGTCTCTCAAGGCTGTGTGCTGACTGCTGTACAGTTTGCAGCAATCTTTTGAGGTGGGCACTATTGTTGTCCCTGTTTTACAGATGAGAAGACTGAGGCTTTGTCGGGCTACGCAGGTTTGTTACTGTCACGTACCTCGGAAGAGACAGAGCTGAGATGTGAGCCCCGGGCAGCCTGGTTCCAGAGCCCACGCCCTGAATCGCCGCACCGTCTGTATTGCCTCCCTTGTGCAAGTGAAAACTCAGGCACAGAGAAGCCAAGCGGTGTGCCCAGGGTCACACAGCTGGCCAATGGCAGAGCTGGAACCAGAAATTAGGTCTCCTCTCCCCACTCCGGCTCCCTAGCCCACATGGCTCTGTCCCTCTAGGTACAATGGGGATGGACAACTTGTCCTACTTTACCCAGCCAAGCAGAGTGCTAACGGCAGAGACCGAGTTCTCTTCAATTCCGTGACAGTATTTCTTTGACTGCTCAGCACTCGGACGTTCTAGGGCTGAGAAGCATGGTGGGTCAGGCCTTCTGTGTTTGTCCAAAGCTTTTGAGAAGGCTGACACCCCAGACCACCACGCTGGTCACCCTACAGTGAAGAGCCTGCCTGTGCCCCATCACCCTCCCGAGTCCCCGGGTCTCAAGGGCTCCGTCTCACAGGCCCTTTGGGGGAAACTTCCATGCCGGCCACTGCGTCTCTTCCTCCCCTTGGCTTTCTCTCTGGCTAGCTGTGTGGCCTGGGGCCCGGTGGGTCACCCCCACCCAGGGCTTTTAATGAGAAGTTTTGTCATGCTCAGGCAGCAAAGATGAATAATTCAGCAAAGGGAGCTCAGGGAATGTTATTCTTTCAGCGCACTGACAGTGGGAGAGACAGAAAAGGACTGCATCTTATTCTGGGAGGAATGGGGGAGGGGTGACAGCCATACAGGAGAGCAGGGGGAGGGGAGCGAAGGCTGTACGGAAGTCACTAAC
>NW_006782607.1:0-204 GCF_000442215.2 Lipotes vexillifer | reverse complement strand
AACAAAAATATGCTTTCTGAATCCAGGCAGGATATATCTGAATGCAGAGATCACAGTGTACTTGCCAGGTGAATATGCCTGTAACTGGAACATTGTTATTTATCATTCCAGGGTAAAGCTTAGACAATCATGTTGTATTGCTTCAATTGCTTCACCAATGCTCCAGCAATGCTTTGTAACAAACACTCCCAAGCTCAGTAGTCT
>NW_006782606.1:0-208 GCF_000442215.2 Lipotes vexillifer | reverse complement strand
ACTCATAAGTGCTTCTAATAAAGCATTCTCATTCTAGCTTTATATCACATTATATCATAAGTTCGGTATATAGTTAGGTTGGAAGAAATTTAAATTTTGAATTTTTAAAGTTTGGTTACCTATATTCTATGTATTAATATTAGTTGACCATGTAGAACTTAATGCTTGATATAATTTTTAAAAAATATTTAAGATAATTTTTATAATA
>NW_006782604.1:0-220 GCF_000442215.2 Lipotes vexillifer | reverse complement strand
TGCTCACTGAAGAAATCAAAGAGGAAATTTAAAAATACCTAGAAACAAATGACAATGGAGACATGATGACCCAAAATTTATGGGATGCACCAAAAGCAGTTCTAAGAGGGAAGTTTATAGCAATACAATCCTACATTAAGAAACAGGAAATATCTCGAATAAACAACCTGACCTTGCACCTAAAGCAATTAGAGAAAGAAAAACAAAAAAACCCCAAAGT
>NW_006782603.1:0-6339 GCF_000442215.2 Lipotes vexillifer | reverse complement strand
GATCCCACATGCCACGGAGCGGCTGGTCCCGCGGGCCGTGGCCGCTGAGCCTGTGCATCCGGAGCCTGTGCTCCGCAATGCAAGAGGCCACAACAGTGAGAGGCCCGCGTATCGCAAAAAAAAAAAAAAACGAATTTGGGCAAGCCCTTGGAGGATGTAGAAAAGATGAAAAAGAGGCAGGACATCCAGCTTTGAGACCAGCCTAGATGCTGGAAACACAAGTTCTCTTCCAGTGCTCAGGTGGGTGTAACTGTGAAACTGCTCGGGAAATAGGAGATGAGCTTGAAAAATCAAATTCAAATTTGATTCTGAATTTCAATCAAATTCAGAATTTCAAATTCCAATTCTGAAAAGTCTTGAAGGCCAAGTGAAGGAATATGAGTCTCATCTTTTGTGCGAAATCTGCATTGAGGTTTTTAGGCAAAGGTGTGGTGTGATGAGCATAATATTGGAAAGATGAAATTAGCCATAATGTATCATGGATGAGGCATTATTGCAATCACATTGTCATGAAGAGAGAAGGCTGGAATCTGTGATGAGAGGTGGCAGAAAATCACAATAGAATACCTGGAGTGTGCCCTGTGGGTGACATTTCAGAAAGCTGCTTTCCATACACTGAGGGCACCTTTAGGTGAGCTATGCTGAGAGGCTGGTGTGTGTCTTGAACAAGAAAAGAAAATGCACTTACAATAAAATGCATCCTGATTACTATTCCCGTTGCTGTTTCCACATTGGATAATTTCATTTTCTTTCCAGAATTGTCAAAACCTTTCCCTATTTATTGGCCAGCCCTCCGGGATATACTGTTGCAATGCACACATCTCCATATTGGACAATTTGATTTGACAGGGACAATATTTGGATACGTGTTCTTTGTTTATAGAAGCATTGAGCCAGCATTCTAAGGCAAAGGAGGATGGCGTGGTTGTTCTGAAAAGCAGGTCATAAACTAGCGCGTAATACACCGCAGCACCCACTCGCAGATCTGACACCGTGTGAGCAGGGCCATTCTTCCAGCGCAAAGGAGTCACGATGAGACCACGGCTGGCTCCAGAACGCTAAAAAATAAACATCAAATTTATGTAGTGCGTTTAAGGGCTTTCATAACAGAGATTATTTACGTGTCAGGTGCCATCCATCATAAGAGTACATACTTAGAAAACTTTAAAATGCATAGTAGCTATTACCTGATAGCCTGGCTGCAACAGTGTATCGCCATCTGTCATGTGTACAGGGAGGTTCGGATCTTTTCTTTAAATGTGTATTATGTGTCCAGTTGAGCAAAACAGTTCCCTTGAGCCCTCCTGGTCTATTCTGTTTGTCCCTGTAAATCAACACTTAGCCTTCGCTCCTTTAAAAGACACAGCAATAACGGCAGCATGAAAATGGGCTCAAACAAAATGGACCAGCCTTTGTCATGATCATTGGCAATGGCTCAATTCTGCTTCCCTTTCTGGGGCAGTTACTGTGACATTTGCTTAACCGGCCAATTTAATCTTCCTCTTCAGAATCCCCTCTAAGAGGACAGCTCACTTCCTGGAGGAGGGTGAGCTGTGTGGGTGTGTTGCCCCCTTTGCCTGGTAGCACTGGAGGACTCAGGGAGGAAAGGAAAAGGTAGAGGGGTGGCCCTCTCCTTGGAAGGTGAGCTCTGAAGAGTCCCCAGCTAAGGGCTGTTGTGTGTGAGTGTGTGTGAGTAGGTGTGTGAGTGTGCAGGGTGTATACGTGTGTGTGTGTAAGGGTGTGGTGTGTGTAGAGTGTATAGGTGTGTGTGGTGTGTGTAGGGTGTATACGTGTGTGTGAGTGTGTAGGTGTGTGTGGTGTGTGTGTAGGTGTGTGTAGGGTGTATACATGTGTGTGTGTGTAGGTGTGTGTAGTGTGAGTGTATAGGTGTGTGTGGTGTGAGTGTGTAGGGTGTATACATTGTGTGTGGCTGTGCGGAGGGGAGGGAATAACTCCTCCCACCCTCACCACACATAAAAGTAAGCAGCTCCTTGGGGTTGTCTGACTGATTCCTTGGCTTGGAGTTTCTTAAGGCACAGGTGAAGCGATGCTGTCAGGTATTTTACACTGAAGTAAATCTTCTAAAGGTAAAAACCCATGTACCTATTTCTATATTCCTACTTCAGTGTAAAAGAAGAACCATGTTTTCTTTTCCATGGTTTTACTTTTAGAAATCAAATTCCAGAGTTCTTTCTGAAGCCGCGACGCCCGGAGCACAGCCTGTGACAGTATCTGACCAGACCCAGCCAGTCTATACCTCCTGCCGTCCTGGAGAACATCTGGGTCAGAAGTGACAAGGGCAGCGCTGGCACTTCAGCGTTTTGTTAGAAGGAGCATCAGGTCCTGGGCTCTTCCACTAGGGCTTGGGCGTTTCACAGTCTCACCTGCTTCGTGTGATACACGGGCTCTGGATCAGCTGCCTTAGCTCATGCTGCGGAGCTTCGGTACCACCCTGGGAGCAGAATAACCAGTGGCTAAGAATAAGCTCCAGCACCGTGGACCTGCTGTGTGCCTCTGACGAAGTTACTTAATCACTCTGAGTCTCAGTTTGGTCGTTGGTAAATCAGAGCTAAAAACTGAACCCACCTCAGAAAGCAGAGTGCGGGATGCGGGAACACAAGACAAGTGCACGTCGGGGGCTCAGGGGTGTCAACCCTCAGGGCAGCTCTGCTGTGGGGTCCAAGGGGCTACTGACACCCATGGAAATCCCAGCCCCGGGCCCCCCAGAACACAGACAAGAATAAAACACAGACTCTGGCCATCTCAGTCCTCGGCCTCTAGATGGTTTTTACTCAATCTGTGGCAAGAAACAGAAAATCTCACCTTTTTTTGGATCAGTCTTCTCATTTGAAGAACCAGGGTCCCTCTGGAGGAGCTGGCAATGTCTGTAATGACGTTCCCAAGCCTTCTTTGTAACGGATGCCAATATAATGCATATGACAATGTGCATTATTACCTATTCACTGTAATTTGCTAATGAAAAAGTAAAGCATCATATAATAAGCCCAGTGTAACAAACGGATGCCTGCCCTTGTCAGAACTTCATTGTGAATGGGTGCGTGACTATCCGTCTGACCTTAGCTGCAACGGAACAGGTGTCAAATGATCTCTTTTTAGACAGAACTGTGCTGTTAGTATTCTGGGGAAATGTAGATACTTTCTCTGAAGAAATTATATTCTTTAAACCTTCATTGAGAAATATTAAGTGTGATGCACTTCAATAAATAACAGCTCTAAAACCCAGGACATGAGAGGCAGACAGATGGCATCTCCTTTGTAGTCTCCATCACTGACCAAGGCCAGGTCCACCCACCAAGCCTCAGTGGACCATAGCCACTTCCTGTTCAATGAAAAGATCGGAGACTTCAAAGGGATTCTTTAAAATCATCTATAAAGGAGAAAAATGGGAGGTATTAAAAATTTCAACTATCCAGTCACTATTTTGCTATGAGCTCTTCCTGATGAAGACAAGTCCAAGAAAGTATAAAATTATGTAATCATGTGGTATCTTCTGTGGCTTCAAGTGTGGCCACCTTTGAAAAGATCAACATGCTAAAATATTCAATAATATAGGTCCTGGCACATATATGCACACAGGCATATACATTTATAAAGTGACCTATTACTGTGTAATAACTCCCCTTAAAACTCAGGGATCTCAAACCATAACCATCTTGTTATTGTCCACAGTTTGTGGGTCGACTGGGCACAGCCAGGAGGCCCTGTCGTGTCGGGTGAGTTCGGCCGTGGTTGCAGACACCTGGGGGCTCAGCTGGGCTGGCACCTCTGAGATGGACCCATCACCCCGCTGGAGCCTCGGCTGGGACATCGGGAGAGCTGGGCCTCTTCCTCTCCCCACGGAATCCCAGGGACTCCCTCTCCATGTGGGCTTTCCATGTGGTCCTGTTGGGTAGCTACATTTCTTAGATGACGACTCGAGGCTTCCAATAGCCCAAAAGCAGAGCCGCCCAGACTTCTTAAGGTCTAGCCCTGGGACCGGCACAGTGACACACATGATGTTTGTTAATGTGAGTCTCTGACTCAGCATGGAAGGGCACTGCTAAAAGGATGTCAAGGCCAGGGTTGTTGGGAGTCATCTTTGGAGACCAGCCACCATGAATACAGCATGCAATTACATGATGACCCAGTCTATTAAGGAAATAGCCTGAATATTTTTTAAAAATCTCCAAAGCATTTCCAAAGTACATGATTTTCCTGATTAGCGTAAAGGGAAAGATAATCAAAGCATGAAGTTCTCTAAGAAATTAATTATCGGCATGCATTAAAGAAATACCTTAACTAGACCAGCAAGTAAAGATTGTAGCTTGGTTCCCACTCTGACTGCCTTTTACTTACCAAGGAAGATACATCCCTTGAGAAAAATCAAATGGAACTATATTTTAAGGAACTCTCTTGTCCTGATGAGAATGAAGCTGTGATAGCCTCATAAGCCTCACCCAAGACAGAGGAAGGAACATCCGTTTTAGTGCCGTAGGAGTATTTTGTTTGCTTTGTTTTACGTTTTACTTTTCTTTTCATGGAAACACACTCAGCAGGGCCAGTGGTGGTGTTAAACATACCTTTGCATTATTATCTGTTAAATGAAAACACTCTCTAGAGTTTAGAATTCAGCAGCACTTAATCACCAGAAAATGGGTACTGGCCCAGGACTAACTATAATAGGGAAGAACAAATCTGATCCCATATTAGATCTGTTCCTTTTCCTTTTAACACTTGTGCTCTATTACCTGTGCTTAGTTATGCTGGCTCTGCACCTTTTGTAAAAGTATGTTGCCTATAGCCTGAAATATACAGGAGAGCCTATTATCAGGGCTCTGACCTTTAAGAGTCCATTCATATAGAGATAAAAAGTTGTGGAACAGAGAATAACATTTGTCTTGCTGGAGATTTACAGGACCATGGTGACCTGACCTATGTGGACAGCTGCAAGAACAAAGGATCCAACACCAAGAAGCCTGCAACAGTCAATTACACGCTCCCTCACCTGGCCTTTAAAAACGCTTTGCTGCACCGCTTCAAGGAGTTCAGGTTCGTTGGGCACGAGCCACCCATCTCCTTGCGTGGCCCTGTGGTGAACCTTTCTCTGCTCCCGACTCCAACGTTTTGGTGTGCGTCAGGCACACAAACTTGCGTTCCATGACACACCACTATTTCACAGCCTGCACTTGTGCGCTGTTCTCCTCAGGTACCCAGTGAGACCCACAGAGCGCCCAGTACTAAACTGGAAGGAACATGCACACGCGGGAGACAAACACCATGATTATTTTAATCTTATAAATAAGACATTGTATTAGCAAGATCCATAAGTGAACATTGTCATCTAATGACTGGAATAAGTTTGCCAAAAGCAGCAATATTCGAAAATCCACCAGCAAATTGTGAGAACTGTGGAGAGTTAAACTTTGCACCCAGTTATCCCTCCGATCCCTCCTCTCTCCTTTACACACAGCTCCCATCAGAGTCTGACCAGGCGTGCCGTCTCCCAACCACAAAAGGAGGAAGGCAAGATGCCTTAGGCTCACAGCCCTCTGGCAGGGAGCCCTCTCCTTCCTCACGCTCACAGACAGGCCATCAGCATTTCCTTCCGTCCCCCTCACTCCCACCCACTCGGTCCACCTCCAGTGGCTTCTGCTCACTGAACTCAACGGAGGGTTTTCCCTCCTCGCCGTGTGTGACCAGGCAGCAATGCCTCCTCCCTGAAGCCCCCCTTCCTTTGGCTCCGTGGCCCACCCTCCTCCCATCTCCCCCAGGCCCCGGCCTCCTCCACACCACATCTGGACTCTGGGTCCGCATCTCTTCTCCCTGGTGCTTTCATCCAGACCTACAGCTTCGCTCACCATCTACACACCTGAAACACACACAATGCCAATGTCCATCTCTACCCGAGAGCTCACTCTCCTCTGAAACTGGATGCCTGGCTCCCCAGACATGAGTTAGGATGGTCTGACCCGGCCCCTCCCACATCCAAGTCACCCAGACACCAGCGCCTCCCACACCAGACGCTCCCTCCCCATCTTCCCAGCCTCACCCAATGGCATGCACACACACCAGAAACCGAGACACCATCCCAGGTACCTCCCTCTACTTCAGGCCGTAAATACATTCACCACCAAGACTTACAGCTTTACTTCCTAAAATAAGCCATCAACTTGTCTGTATTTCCTTCCTGCATCCCTGGTCCATCCAACCTGCCATCATCTATCACCTGAACAATGCAGTTTATATATGAATATACATATATATGAATACATATACATATATATATGTATGTATGTATGTATGTATGTAGAGAGAGAGAGAGAGAGAGAGAGAGAGAGA
>NW_006782602.1:0-218 GCF_000442215.2 Lipotes vexillifer | reverse complement strand
ATTTTGAGTTTATTTTTGTGTATGGTGTTAGGGAATGTTCTAATTTCATTCTTTTACATGTAACTGTCCAGTTTTTGCAGTGCCACTTATTGAGGAGGCTGTCTTTTCTCCATCATATGTTCTTGCCTCCTTTGTTGTAAATTAGGTGACCATATGTGTGTGGGTTTATCTCTGGGCTTCCTATCCTGTTCCATTGATCTATATTTCTATTTTTGTGC
>NW_006782601.1:0-16413 GCF_000442215.2 Lipotes vexillifer | reverse complement strand
TGTTCTTTTCCATTATGGTTTATCCCAGGAGACTGGATGTAGTTCCCTGTGCTCTACAGTAGGGCCTTGTTGTCTATCTATTCTACGTGTAATAGTTTGCACCTACCAGCCCCCAATTCCCAGTCCATCCCCCTCCCCCGCCTCCCCCTTGGCAACCACAAGTCTGGTCTCTACGTCTGTGAGTCTGTTTCTGTTTTGTAGATAGGTTCATCTGCACCACGGTTTAGATTCCACCTGTAAGTGATAGCACATGACCTTTGTCTTTCTCTGTCTGACTTGATTTAGTATGATCATCTCTAGGTGCATCCCTGTCGCTGCAAAGGGCATGGCTTTGTTCTGCTCTAGACCTTTCTATTTGGCACCACTCCCCACATTTTATCAAACACACTGAAACCAACCCCTTATTCCACAGGAAATATAATTTTTTGCAGTAACACACTTTGGAAGGATTATTGAAATTCTGCCTTGTGGTTATTTGGCTACAAGTTGCTCATCTAACTCACCACTGGCTGTGATTTCTTAACAACCATCTCGTGTACTTTGGAATTCCTTTTTTTTTAATTGAAATACAGTTGACTTAGATTATTATATTAGGTTCAGGTGTACAACACAGTAATCCAGTATTTTTATAGATTATATTCCCTTTAAAGTTATTACAAAATAATGGCTCTGTTTCCCTGTGCTGTACAACATATCCTTGTTGCTTATTTATTTTATACATAGCAGTTTGTATCTCTTAATCTATTACCCCTATCTTGTCCCTCCCATCTTCTTTTGCCCTACAGGTACTTTGTACACTAGTTTGTTCACTATATCTGCGTGAATTCTTGCAGAGTGAGGAGAATCTAGCCTACGCATTATTTCCCAACATAATGAAATTTTAATACATGCTCTATGGAACAGTTAATGAAGTTGACGTGACATTATATGTTGTAGACCTTTAAATCAACATCCATTCATTTCATTTCTTCCCATTTTGTATTTTGGAGCCGATACATTTTTTCAGGCCCTCGTTTTATTTTTCTGTAGGCTCTCGAAAACCTCTGAGGTCCCAGGGACTGCATCGGCGGTGGCTGATGTATAAACTGATTGTGCTGGGGAGCCCTCAGTGGGAACCAGAAAGTCTGGGTGCTGCCCAAGGTGTACCGTGTAAAGTTGAACAAGTCTTTCGCACGCTCTAAGCCTCAGCTTCCCTGATCCTAGAGTTGGGATTTTTGGCTGTGCTTCGAAGGAAACAAATGGGACGATGTATGGCACAAGTGCTTTGTAAACAAGAAAGCAATATATGCATCCTCTCTGTGGCCATCGTTTTTACCAGCCTCGTGGCTGCCTTCACCTGGGCCCAGGTATGGAGGGATGCAGGTGTGAGCCTGCCGCTGCCTTGCAAGGCTCCCTGGCACAGCTCCTGCTGTTTGGTCAGCTGTTCCTCCACCCTATTCTGCCTGCCGATCTGGCGGCCAGACCTGCCTGGGTTTTAGTAAAGTTCCCCCACTGCCTTGAAAGGACCAGCATTTATTGAGTGACTACTGTGTGTGAGGTGTTCTTTATACATCATTTCATTTTATCCACATGGAGGCCCATGAGCCCAGAAGTGTTCTGTTTCTCTCCCTGCCTTTGCTCTCTTGGCACCCAGCACCCGCATCCTTGAGCCAGGACCCCATGCCTTGAGCCAGGACCTGGGCGTTGTCCTTTAGTCCTTCCTCCCTGTCCCCCACCCCCATGTCATATCCATCAGCCAAGTTGGCCACGTCCGCCTTCAACCCATTTCCTGAGTCCATCTACCTCTCTCCATCTTGTCTGCTTCTATCACCTCTCGCCAGGATGGTAAGAGCCTCCAAACTGGCCTTCCCACATTCACAGGATGCCCTCCATCCCACCCTCTCCTCGGATCCAGAGTGCTTCTTAAAAAGGTAAATCAGAACACAGATTCTGTGTTCTCTTGTATCATTTCTGAGCTTCCTTCATAGCTCTGCACACAATTCATAACCCACATTCTTGTTCCTTTATTTGCACACTCCCTGCTTCCCCACAGTCAGTAACTCCAAGAGGTCTTATGGGGTGCACAGTGCCTGGGGCTCCATGGACATTTCACAAACAGTTGTTGTATTAATAAAGATTTCCATATTGGCTCCGTGTGGAAGAGCAGATGTTTAACCCAGAGATGAGCCAGAATCCCAGCCCCTTTAGGATCGTAGCAGGCTCCTCTGGGCTCGCCAAGCACCTGTTCTAATCTCCATAATAGCTCTTACTGCGCTTTAATTGATCTTTTTCTTGTCTCTTCCTGTAGCCTGTGAGCTTCTCAAAAGCCAGGAACCGTGTGCCCCAGCGAAAATGCATTTAAGGGGTAAATAGAACTTATGAGGCAGAGTCTCAGGCAGGAATCGGGATCTGGCTGGGAATCTTCACACTGCGTGTGATTATTATTACACATTGTTATTGTTATGATCTCTATTAATATAATTATTATTATGTGGTAATCATTATAGAATAGACTACGTTAATGCTAAAAACACCCCCATAACCCAGTCTAAACCCTTTGTTATATGCATGAGGCCAAGAGCACCGTGAGAAGGGTCTTGCCCAAGATCACACAATGGTAGAACCAAGACCAGAATTCAGAGCCTCCCACTTCCTGTCCTATTCTTTTCTGCTCCTTCTGGCTACCGGCCTGTACCACCTCATTTTTCTCTTCTGCATTCTCACCTGAGCAGAGATGCTTAAACCAGTGAAAAAGACAGGCTCAGTGTTAGGGCCCCTTGTCGTCGTCAATGCTGACGGCTGTGTGTTGAGAGCACAGGACTTGGTATTCAAGGTCATTATGAGATCTCACAGGGCGGGGAGGTGTGGCCAGGACCACAGGCCCCTCTTTGGGATTAAGAGCTACTGATTTCCTCCCTGGGTGCTGGTCAGGAACATAAGATTATCCTGGCAAAGTAGATTATTGCGCCCTTGTTTGCTCTTCCGTTACCAAAGCTGCTTGTGTGTAAGCTTTATATGTGTCTGCTTAAACCCTTTAGTTCATTACCTGCATGGAAAATAGAAATCATAAAAATGATGTCTAATACCTATTATGCCAGGCACTGTGCTAAGCGTCGGATATGTGTTTGCTCATGTAAACACTTATCTGATTCATTGGACCACCAAAGGCCACCCAGGCGTGTAAATCAGGATTTCACGGGCTTCCTGGGGGCCTCATTTTCCAGTCTGGTGGTCCACATGTTTTTCTCAAATCAACGGATGATCACCTACCCTGCCTTTCCAGTGTGAGTTAGAGACAAATACAGAGGTGTCCCCAAATACTGCCAATACAAAGCCACTATTATTCCATAGCTTTTCAAATAAAATGATTTTGTTCTGCTTCCTCCTCCAGTCCAGATGAGGACATACATATCTTCGCATGTGTGACCTGCTGTGAGTGTCTGTCCTAGCAGGATCGCTTGGCATGTCCCCATACTTTCTTAGACTTTTTCCATGGGAAGGGTTATACAAAGAATAAAAGGATAGGAAGACCTGGCCAGTTTTAATTTGGTCAGCACCACATTTAGCCTAGCACCATGCATATTATTGCTATTTTATGAACTTATAGAAGTGGGTTGGGGTGACAGGAGGTTCCTGGGAGATCTAGTTCATCTCCCTCATGTTACACAAGAGAAAACAGAGGCTCAGAGAGGTTAAGTGACTTGTCCAAGGTCACACAGCTAATTTATGGCAGAGCTGTAACTAGAACCCAGTTCTCCCAACTCCCAGTTAGGTGCTCCTTCCTTTAGATGGTTAAAAATGATCAGGAAGAAGCTGGGATGGGTAGATGGGACTTTTTTATACTATTCACTATTCTCTTTCCTTTTGCTTATGTTTGAAATTTTCCATTAAAAAATAGTTTAAAAAAAAAGCCCTAGGAGAGCATTTGATTATCACAGCAGCGGGTCCTGTTTTTATATTCACCTCTTCAAAGAAGATTTGTTTACTTATTCCCAAAGGGATCTTTCCTGTACTTTGAATTTCCTCAACATTCCACACAGTCCATTCCACACATAATTGCTAATGGTGAAGGAAGATTGGGGTTTGGTGGGTTTTTTCCCCTTCTGTCTACCAGCCAGAATGCAGGCCTTCCTGTATATGAAGCTCCAGATTCTTCCAGGAGGTGGCCTCAGGTCTCTTTTCCAGCCACGTCTCCCAATCTCCTGCCCACGTGGTGCCGTCACAGCCAGGATATCCCTAACTTCATTCACCCACAGACCGCCTTCAGAGCTTTCGCTGTCACTAAATACCACGACACCACCATTTACTAAAGATTTTCCTTTGAGCTGACTCATTTTGTTTACTTCGGTATATTTTTCAGAGAAAACCGTATCGTGATTATGGGTGGAAAATCAGCACTGTTATCTATGAAATCAGGGTTTGATGTACTAGTTATATTTATTCAGACAGTCATTATAAAATGCATAGTTATTTTAAAAACAGAATGTCCATCAGTGTACAATTTAAAATCTCAATTTAGACCCAGCTTCAGGAAACACTAGCCCCAGCTGGTCTCCGGGGATCCACCCAGCTTAGTATCTCTGCCCAGAATGCCGGAGTGTACGATTGTGGAAGGTGTGTGTGTGGGCACGTATGTGTCTCCCGCAGTGGCACACGGCCATCTGACCACTGCAGCAGACACATCTTGTTCTCATGCCCTCTGCCCCGTGCTCCAGGGAGCTGAGCTGGAATGTGGTTTATGTGGGAGCCCAGTAGACAGTCCTGCGTTCACTTCCAGACCTGGCCCCCTTGCACTCTGCCTACGGTCCTTTCAAGGCAACCCCCGCCACCAAAAGCAAGCCTTAACTGCCACCCTGACAATGGAGTAAGACTGAGAAAGGATAGGTCTTAGCTAGAAAATAGATGTTTTATGGAGGCAATTATATGCTAAAGTGGAATTTGTAAATTGGGAGCTCCCAGAGGTCTCAGGGTTACTGTCATGAATGTCAAGGATTCAACACTCTCTTGTTTATCAAGAGGCAGCATGATGTGCTAGGATGGACTTGGCTTTGGAACCACACAGGTTGGCTTTAAATCCAATTTAAGTCGCCTTGAGAAGTTACCGAGGTCCTCTGGGCCTCATTTTCTTTATCTGCAAAATGGGAGTAATAAAACCTCCTTGACCAGAGTTGCACTGAAGATTAACTAAGAAAGCAGAGCCAGGCTGTACAGCACTGGAGACTGTGATTTCTCTAAATTCCCAAAAGATCATGAAAGCCTTTCTGATTCCTTGAAGAAAGAATAAATTCCATTTTGTATAGGTTCCGAGTTAAAGAGGAGAATATTTATTATTGTATTTCAATATTTCGAGATTGGGTTTTTCATTTATAAATGGCAACTCTCAACTAGGATATTGATTTAACGGACTGCTCCATGATTACCTGATGACGTAGTGAGGACAGTCCAGTGTGTTGCCTTAGATTTGCCAGACGTGTCTAGTGGCTCAACTGGGCCTCCCCAGCTTGGTTGCGAAGCCCAGGAGAACGGCGAATGTGCTTCCTGGCATCAGCAGAATCTATGTGCATGTTGGATTCACAGAGCAGGTGTCCTGGATTGAATCTCATGGAATTAGTTCAGAGGATCGCTAGGGTCTTCCAGAATGTCTGATAAATACAGGCCTCTTTCCTGCCCAGGTTTGGGAACATTTGAAAAAAGAAAAGAAAAGTGTATACAAGATAGAGGCCAAAATGTTACCTTTATGGCCAATAAGATGTAGATGAGGAATGGTTTATATCTGCGGGAAAATGACTTCCTGAACAAACACTGAACGCTAGAATTATGTGGACTCACCCCACAGCCAGGCAGCAAGGACTGGACTGGCCTCCCTGTGTAGTGAGGAGAGGGGCCCGAGGTGGGGTTGAGGAAAGCTGAACGTGGCATGAACGAAGCTCCTGCCGTGTGAAGGAAACAGAGGAGAAGAAACATCCCCTTGACTAAGGAGAATGTGGTTTGTTTGCTTTTATTTCCTGATTCTACCTCCATCGAAGATCTGACATCCTTTAAGTCTTATTAATTAAGGGCCCATGCCCAGTTAACCCTTGCCATGCGTCAAACAGGTGATGCTAGAGATAAACAGTGTGGCTGCAGTACGGAGAGCTTGGGATGAGGGGAGCTGGATTTCAATACAGCTCAGCCACTCTACTAGCTGTACGACCTTGAACCACTCTCTTGGGCTACCCGAGCTTCAGTCTTCTGGTCTATAAAAGATCTATGATTTCTCTGTCGCAGGGTTGGTCTGAGTGATAAAAAAGATAACCAGGTGGCTTATTAGTAGTAGAGTAGGCGCTCCACAAATGGTAAAGTCAGCTGAAGAGCTAAACATCCCGGATTCTGGTCTGCCAAAGTTCCTGTTCTCAACACTTTTTTTTCTCGAGAGGGCTGGCCATAAAGAAGATAAAGAACATGGCCCTAGAGCATCTTGATTTATGGAAGGAGGATGCTTGGAGGGAGAGGAGCAAGAAACACCATCAGGGCAAGGACCCTACAGGAGTGGAAGGCGGGAGACCCCTCCCACCTTCTCTGGTGCTGCAGCGTCTTCTGGCCCCCACTGCCTGGGGGCTGACAGCCCTGGTGGCCTCCTGTAGTAGCTCCACGAGCAGACCGGGTGGGGAATCTAACGAAATGGAAACTGTCATGCAAACAGAGAACTCCAGGCCTGAGCTGCACAGTGCCTGGCTGGGCCCCAGGAGATGAGGCCAGTATTTGCTTCCTGGCCAGTTGCCTAGCACCCGACATCTCCCGTCTCCCTGGCTGCGAGAAGCGTTTCTCTCTCCGTCCTCAACACAGGGTGGTCAGGCAAGTGACCTGCATCTGGAAGAGGAACACCAGGGATGGCAGGCCTGAAGGAGATCCTCAAGAATGATCTGGGGCCCGAAGTGAGGTCTACAGGGGCCCAAGCTTGATGTGTGAAGCTGCTTGGACCTGAGACCTCTATCTTGGGAAGGACGTAGGGGAGAAAGTGTTTTCTGGAGCAGCATTTGTGCTCCACCAAGACAATCTGTGGCTTCTCCCATTTTGCAGACCCCAAGTCAGGGCAGGGATGGAACCAGCACCCATAGGCCTGAAGCATCCAGAACGACCATCTAAGGAAAGGTGTGCCCATTTGGAAAGCTTTTAGGTTCCCGTGTCATAAACTCATCCAACAAGCCTTTTCTCTGCACCTATCATGTGCCAGGTCCAGATCTGCTGCTTATCCTACAGGCTGGTAGCATAGGTAAGCAAATTAACAGGCAGGTATGGAACAGACTGGGAACTGCTATGAGAGAGACCTGACTTAGTCTGGAATGCAGGGTGGGCTTCCTGGAGGAAGGGTCACTTAAGGACAATCACATGCCCACACCTAGCCGCTAGAGAGAAGAGAGCTTATGGAGAAGGAAGCGCAGCGCTGACCGCAGGTGAACACCAAACACTACCCGGCACTCAAATTTATGATGGTTTGCGAATGTCTCTGCAGCTGTGACCCCAGGTGTCAGCAAACTCTTTTTTAAACGTATGATCATTTGGTTTTTTAGAGGGGAGGATGGTAATACTTACTGAGCACCTACTGTGTGCCATGGCAGACACAATTATAATGTACCATCTTAAGATAATGTATTTATTCATTCGACAAATATTTATTGAACACTTACTGTGAGCCAGGCAGTGTTCTAGGCAGTAGATGGAACAGCCGTGAGCAGAACAGACAAAACTCCCCACCCTACAGAACTTTCACTCAAGCTATCGTGGATATAAGGGATAAACAAAGATATACGTGAAACACCTGGAATATCGAGTGGCATCAGTGCTATGGAGAACCCCAAAGCAGAGAGGGAAGCAGGGGTTGCCGGGGTCGGGGTTACAATTTTAATTAGGGTGTTCAGGAAAGGCCTCACATTTGAGCAGAGATGTGAAAAAAGGGGATCAGTGTACCTTGTGGGTATCTAGGGGAAGAGTACTCCCCCACAGAGGAAACAGCACATGCAAAGGTCCTGAGGCAGGAACGGGCCTCCTGTGTTTGGCAAGAGCGGGGAGGCATGCAGGACAGAAAGGAGGTGAGGTCAGATCTCAGGGAGAGGGCGGGCAGGCCACTGTACACATGCGGCTTTGCTACGAGTGAAATGGGGAAAAGATGGCAAGTTTGAGCGGAGCACTCATGGGTCACATGTGATGGCTCTGGCGGCAGGAGGAGCCTGGAGGGAGGCAATGGATGAAGCAAGGAGGCTGAGGTGGAGGCAGCTCCCTGCAGCCAAAGCCTCAGCATCACCTTGGGCCATGCTGCCGGCCTCTAGGCAGAGTCCCCAGTGCCTCCCCCTCTCTCAGGATGAGTGAGTCAAGGGAGCAGCCTCTGAGTCCAAAAACCTGACGGTGTCGGGAGGCAGCTTCCAGGAGGGGCGGCATCAAGCGTTCTCCAGCTTGGCCTCTTCAGTTGCAGCGGCATGGTTCTCCACCACCGAACCAGCCAGCACGTGGCTTCAGGCCCTGGTGGCAGTAGAATCAGGTGGAGGAACGGAGCTTTCAACAAACACAAAAACAAAACCTGTGACCAGGAAAACACCAGCCGCCTTTATTGTCATGCTCAGCAGCTCCAGCTCCGAACGACACAGGCCTACTGGGTTGGAATCCTAATGACTTACACTTTCTGTGCTCCAGTTTCCTCATTTGTGAAATGAGATAATAATAGCTCCCCGGGATGTGATGAGGATTAAATGAGATAACGGACGAGAAGCTCTTGACGCAGCCCACGGCACAGGGAAAGTGCTCACTGGTGGGTAGGAGAAATAGCTGTGACTTTGCATGGAGGAGACGGAGACTGGGACCCTCGGAGAGGGCGGACTTACCCCAGGGCGCATAGGTCAGCCTTAGTGGCATGGGATTAACAGTGAAATACCCGCTGTGTACCAGGTGCATGCCTCACTGAATCCTTCCTCAGCCCCGCCAGGGAGATACAAATGCATTTATTTTACAGCTGTGAAAGCCAAGCCCCAGAGCGGTCAAAGAACGAGCTCAGGGTCCAGCATCTACTAAGTGGCAAAGTCAAGTCTACCTAATTCCAGAGCCCAACCGCTTCCGAAGATGCCTCCCTGCACTGTACCCTGCTGTGGCCCCAACCATGTGCCACCCTAGGCCCAGCCCTGGGTAGGGTTTGGCTTCCCCTAACACGCCTCACCAGCTGCCACCTGGCATTGTTGGGGGAAAGCCACCAATAACTTTGTCTGGCTCTGATGATACTCTGCTGCCCACCCAGATGACAGACTTCTCGGTAGCACCATCTTTGGTGTGAATTCTGTGTCCCTGTACCACAGTCTTTTTCATTTCCTAGGGCTGCGATAACAAATTATCACAAACTGTGTGGTTTAAAATGACAGAAACTCATTCTTTCACATTTGGTGCCAGAAGTCCAAAGTCAAGGTGTTGGCAGGGTCATGGTCCCTGTGAAGCTCTAGGAAAGACCTCTTCCTTGCCTATTCCAGCTTCTTGTGGCGCTGGGTGTTCCTTAACTTGCACAAGGCAACGTGACTCCCGTCTCTGCCGCCATTTTCATGTGACCTTCTTATCTCTGTGTCTCCCCGTGTTCAAGTCTTCCTCTCTTTGCTCTGATAAAGACACCAGTCATTGGATTTAGGGCCCACTCACTCTAAATCCAGGCTGATTTCATCTCAAAATCCTTAACTAATTAACATCTACAAAGACCCTATTTCCAAAGAAGGTTAGATTCTGACGTTCCAGGTGAAAACGAATTTTGAGGGGACACTACTCAACCCACTACAGTCCACCCTCTGGCCCCTCCCCCGCAAAGCTCACATCCTTTCTACATGCAAAATACATTCACCCCCATCCCAATGCCCCCCAAAGTATTAACCCATTCCAGCATCACCTCTAAGTCCAAAATCTTATCTAAATTTT
This sequence comes from Lipotes vexillifer, assembly GCF_000442215.2. NCBI lineage: Eukaryota > Metazoa > Chordata > Mammalia > Artiodactyla > Lipotidae > Lipotes > Lipotes vexillifer. The sequence continues at coordinate 6,513 of NW_006782601.1, read as the reverse complement.
ATCGATCCAGTAAGTTCCAGTATCTCATCATCTACATCAGGTGTGGATGAGACTCTGGGTCTGATCCATCCCGGGGCAAAATGCCTCTCCATCTGTCACCAAGGAGGTCAGACAGGCTACGTGGAAGCCAAGGCTGGGCCCACACAGGGCTGGTTCCTTTCCTGAGCGGAGGTCGGTAGAAGGGGGAGCAGAGGACCCCTCCCAACCAAGTTGAAGAAGCCCAGGTGATACCTGTGCCCTAAGGGGGCTGGACTAGGGTCACCCGTCAGCCTTCCAAGCCCCTCAGCCATTCCTACCGTCACCACATATGTTTATAGAATTTGCACTTATGCCCTGACTCATTCCAAAAATGATTTGAGTTAGAAATAGAGCGGGGACTCTCAGAACTGGAAGGGACCAGTTCCCATCCCATGTCTCAGTCATCTCTGCCTGGCTCTGCTCTATAGCTACTCTAAAAATCCGCCAGCAACAGGGAATTCCCTCCCACATCAGCCAGGGATGCAGGGAGTCACGCCCTCATGTAGTTTCCCCGTGTTAAGACCGACTGCAGGAACCGGGAAGGAGGAAGGGAAGGAGCACGGGGCCAGCTTGGTTTTGTCCATGTATATGGTTATTCCCAGGAATTAAGACAGACACGGGTGAGCGTTGGCTGCCTGCCTTTGTGGCTGTGTTTGTCTTAACGTCTCGTGCTCCGGCTGGGTCCAGCAGTGACCTTGCTTTCCAAAAACGGAGGATAGGAAGACAAGTACAGTGTAGGGGAAAGTAAATGGGACCAGAGCCACATGCCCTCAGGAGAAAGGGAAAGAAGGAAGCCAGAAAGGGCAGGAAAAGATGAGGTCACAGCTGTGTGTCTCCCCTCAGCCTGATTCCATGGGGGGACGCAGGAGTATAATTAGCACCACAAACTTGATCCTTCCGTGCACCCCCGAGATGGGTGATCCCTGGGTGATCCCAGTGTCTATGGCCGGCAGACTGGACCCACTCAAGCTGCTCCCCTCCCACCACAGGACCCATTGCTCCAGCTCAACAAACCAGCCACTAACCACCATGCCCTCTGGAGGCTGCAGGGGCCTGGCCAGGACAGCGAATCACAGCCTTTCCTGAGGTGAAGGGAAACCTAGTAGTTAAGAGCTGGTGGCCTCTTAGGCCCCCATTTTTAGTAAATTACAGAAAGGCGCTCAGCCTACCCCAAACCTCATAAAAGATGTATGGTGGAGTTGTAGAACACCCACGGGTTTTCACGAACTTCACCTTCCCTTTTCAAAGTGCTAAACTTCAAAGAAAACAAAATTTGCTCCGTGCATTTTGGTGGTTGTAAGAAAATGCATTCCCCAGGAACGTGGTTTCTGTTTCAGCCTCACAGAAGGAGGCAAAGTGGCCGTGTGGGTGCCCACATGATTGCTTCCTTGTGGGGGACAGGTTTTATCTCCCTGCAAAGCAACTGATGTGTGCTGAGAACTGCCAGCCTGTGGCCATGATCTGCTTTCCTCTTTACGATACAGTATCCAGGGCTTGGCAGCGCTGTCCCGCTTAAAGGAAACCCATGATACAGCAGCTGAATTTGTGAGCCTGTGCGCTTGGGGGTGTCCTTTAACAATCTGCTTTACCAAAAAATAAAATGCGTGTGTGTGTGTGTGTGTGTGTGTGTGTGTGTACGTGCGCGCATGTGTGTGTTCAATTTCCAATTCAGTGACCTAAAATGCCATTTCGGTTTTCAAATTCTGGAAAGAGTTCATGTGTGTATGATTCAGGTCAGATAGTAGATTTCAAACTCAGGAGAAAATAACATAACACAGTGGCATAGTATTTGAACTTTCTGTTTCTGGAGTGAAAATCTCTGTAGGGGAGGCAGAATAATTTCCCCTCTACCCTTCTGAGTTCTTAGCTGAGATCTCTATCACAAAAGACAGATGAACAAGAGAAAAACAAACAGAAGTTTATTAACATGTATATCTCATGTTATACATGGAAGATACCCAGGAGACAACGAGTAACAGAGGTAGCTTTAGAATTTAGGAATAAATACCATCTTAAAGAGGGAAAGCGGAGGCGGGGGGCAAGTGGATGTAGACCTCTTAGGGGAGGCTAAATGCTCTTGAGGAAGGATGCGCTGGTCCTTAGAAGAACAGATGGGAGGTGTGGCGTTTGTGGTGAAGTGTGCCTGGGGTCACACTTCAAGTCTTCCCTCCTGTGACAAGAGTCAATCTTCCCCAGTTGATGACATTCCCAGGGAGGGGATTTATGACAACTGAGTTTCTTTTGGGGATTTATCTTTAGACGGATAAGGGGAGTTCAGAGAAAGCCTTTTCCTGTGTCTGCTGTTTTTCAAGTGCGTACAGCTCCAAATAATCAATATGCCAAAGCAGCATATTTTGGGGTGGCATGTTCTGAACTCCTACAGTCGTATTTTGGGGAGACACACTTTGCTGCCCTTCAGCTCCTGGGCCTCTCTCTGCCCAGGACACTGTTGGCCCAGCCTGGATGTGCAGGGGGTAGGAAAAGGAGGATTGGGGGTTTTGGTGGCGCCTCAACACAGGCATGGATCCAGGAATGCTAGGAGTGACAATCATTTCGTACGGCTGTCCTCAAACCAGGGACCCAGATCGCTGAGGGTGCGGGTTCAGGAAGAGTTTCCAGGGGGTGCAGAGGCACAGAAAGGGGTAAAGGTATCAGCCTGCAGATCTTCAAGTTCCAGACAGTCACCACAGGCGTGGGACTGTGCCTGTGATCCGCCGATGGCCCTCTCAGCTCCCCGCTGGTGACCCCGCTTCTCCCACTTTACAGAGAAAGGCAGGCCTCGTACCTTCTGGGGGGCACTGCCCCGAGGGGTGCAGTTCTCCTCGTGCCATCAAAGGAACAACTCAAGAATCCACAGCTCCAGAGGGAGAAGTCCCTAACAACAAAGCAAGGGGGGGGGGTCAGTACGCAGTCATGAGGGGGGCATCCCTGTGTCAAAGGCTCTGTGTTGCCTTTGTCTACCTGCCTCACCATCTTCATCTCTCTTGGCGTTTGGAAGTGGCCACGGGGATGCATATTAATGGGTTTATTTGAATTGAAAAGTGATGTCAGATTTTGTGGGCTGAAAGTAACTCTGATTTGGCTGAATCATTTGACAGTGAGGACAGCTTTGCCATTTAGGTTTGATGGGGCTCACGGCATGATACCCCCAAAATATGGCACCCTGGCCTGTCGAATATCTTCAGCTGAAGGAATTCGAGAAAACAGCAGAAGCAGGATGGTCACTCTGACCTCCCCCCATTGCCTTTCTTCCCAGAAACAGGTGAGAAAACTCCCATGTGACAGGGGCTCCCTGTATCAGGAGGTAGGGAGATATCCTTACCACCAGAGACAGGGATTGGGGGCCAGACAGGCTGTATAAACAGACCTTGTTAAACTGACCCTTATCTTTAGTTATTTCTTCACCACTAACTACCAGCCCAGACCCCTTTGTCTTGTCCATTCTTCACACAATTACTATTTCTTTGTCTAAAAGGCTTGTAAGCTTCCTGCTCTGATCATTTATTTGGGTCTCCATTCTCTTGTGAAGGCTCCCATGTCCATCTAAAAATTCAACAAAACAAGTATGCTTTTCTCAGACAGCGCCAGGGACCCTAAAGAGGTTTGAAGAAAACTTTTTCCTCCCCTACAGGTTGTAGGGTGGACATTTTACCTAAATTCAATGAGCGAAATTTACAACCCAAGGTTGTGGTGAAAATATATTTAAGGCACAAATACAAGATAAGTTACAGTTAGATGCTGCTTTAAAATGTCCGAGGTGGTTAAGAGTTGTTGAAATTTATTTGAGGAGTATGTTAGCAAAACTGATCAAGTACCTAGTGGGGTGTTGGCAACGCCCTAGATAATAAATACTTGTGGATTGAAAAAAAGTAAGTAATGAATGTGAACAAGGAAACTGAAGGTGCGGAGGATACTTGATTTGTCTATTAAAAAAGAAAAAGAAGTGGCGTTGAATTGTACACTTTAAAATAGTTTAAAATGGTAAATGTTATGTTATGCCTATTTCTACAGCAATAAAGAACCATTAGTGGCAGAGCTGGGTAGCACCCAGGTATCTGGATTCTTACTCAGTGCCCCCCCCGTCGCCAGTCTCCTTGGTTTTCTGCAAATGTTGTTATCAGCGTTTGCTGAAAGATGCCTGCAAAAGCAGGAGACTCCGTTGTTGAGAGATGCTGAAGCACGATGCTAACCAGAGGAGGGGGCTGGGAGGGAGAGTTTCTGGGCTTGAGGAACAGGGGGACCAGGTGGCAGTTCCAGGACCCTGATCACCGGGCCCAAAGGGGCACGTCAGGCCTGGATCCAACACACATCAGAGTCAGTGTCTGAGGCTCAGATCTGGGGACTGGGACCGCAGTGGTGGCCCATCAGGTCTGGGATGGGACTCCAGCTAGTGCCCCTGGAAGATACAACAGGGTCCAGCCATGAGGAGACACGGCTGCCGCAAGCTAGGGCAGCAGGACACCCTCAGAGCCACACCCCGTGCTTTGGAGGGCCCATTCTGGCCCTCAGCCTGCCATGAACCACCCTATGGAGTGAGCAGTCTGAGAGCCAAGGGACCGTGACCACCGGGAATTCTACCCTCCACCCACCCCCACCCCTCCCCCATCCCAGGCCATGCTCCAGGCACCCAGCACCTGGAATTCCCTCCCCAAAGAGTGCCAAGCCCCACAAATTAACACTTGCCACACCCTGTGTATGTCTAGGCCTGGGCACACAGGGGCACATTTCCTCCTGAAGGTGGGGAGGAAGAGCCTGGCCAGCTGAGGCCGCGTCCGCATCCCAAGAAGGTGCCCAGCAGCTCTGCTCTCCCCTCGTGCGCAGCAGCACTGTTAGCACACAGGTTGGCCTTTGGCCCTCAGCTGGCTCCTCTGCCCTGGATGCTCAGCTCTCTAGGGACCAGAGACCCCTGTCTTAGGCTCCCCAAGCTGGACAGCTCTTCAGTTCTCCCTTTGTTTAACAGAGGGGCGTCTTCTGTTTCTCTCCCCCAGGGCACTTGTCACAGTACTGAGCTCATAGCTGGCATTTGATAACTACCTCATTGGTATTGACTCTCAGAAGACGCATTTCCTAGGCCCACAGAGGAGCTGAGTGAGATATCCTGGGCTCACATGGTTGTCTGTTCTCTGTAATATCTGTGCTATCTCATCAAGCAAAATCTGGGTTACGCCCTGTGTGTGACTTACTGTTCTTAATGAGTACTCTTAGCACATTTATGGAGTGTCTGTCTGTGCCAGGCACTGTGCTAGGTGCTTTACCTCATCATTGCTAATCCTCACAACACCGTAAGGTTGGCAACAGTATTTCCCATTTTACACATGAGGGATTGTGGCTTAGACAGGACAATTGCTCCAGTCACATAGCAAGTAGGTGGCACAGCTAGAATGGGTCCCCAGGCCTGCCAGACTCCAAAGCCTTTGCCAGTGCATCTGTGGCTTCCATGACTGGCTGTGGGAGGAGTGTGATTTTCCTTCCAAGGAAATGGCCTGAGTGACCTGCTGGGTTTTCCCAAGACCCGCTTCTCTTGTCCTGCCGTTTCCCCGAGCGTGGCAGGATGGCTGTCTACAAACTGGACTACACAAGGAATGGGTGAATCAGCACAGAACCCAGCTTAAATCTCTGCTGTGACTTAAGCAAGAAATAAATTTCAGAAAATCCATTTCACAAATCAATATATTTTTTAAATCCAAATATATTTCTTTTACAAAACTCCTACAACTCAATAGCAAAAACCAAATGATCCATTTAAAAACTGGGCAGAAGATCTGAATAGACATTTTTCCAATGAAGACAAACAGATGGCCAGTAGGCACATGAAAAGATGCTCAATATCACTGATCATCAGAGAAATGCAAATCAAAAGCGCAATGAGAGGGACTTCCTTGGTGGCACAGTAGATAAGACTCTGTTCTCCCAATGCAGGGGGCCCGGGTTTGATTCCTGGTCAGGGAACTAGATTCCACATGCATGCCGCAACTAAGAGTTCACAGGCCACAGCTAAGGAGACCGTGTGCTGCAACTAAGGAGCTGGAGAGCCACAACTAAGGAGCCCGCCTGCCGCAAGCAAAGACCCAGAGCAACCAAATTAATTAATTAATTAATTACTTTAAAAGACCCACAATGAGATATCACCTCACACCTGTCAGAATGGCTATCGTCAAAAAGACAAGAAATAAGTGTTGGTGAGGATGCGGAGAAAAGGGAACCCTCATACACCCTTGTGCTCTGTTGGTGGGAATGTAAATTGGTGCAGTCACTATGGAAAACAGAATGGAGGTTCCTCCCAAAATTAAAAATAGAACTACCATGTGATCCAGCAATTCCACCATCCGAAGAAAATGAAAACACTAACTTGAAAAGATAGAGGCACCCCATGTTCATTGCAGCACTATGTATAGTAGCCAAGATATGGAAATAACCTAAGTGTCCATTGATGAATGAATGGATAAAGAAGATGTGGCACATATATACAATGGAATATTACTCAGCCGTAAAAAG
>NW_006782600.1:0-262 GCF_000442215.2 Lipotes vexillifer | reverse complement strand
GAGATCTCCATCTCAACACTAAGACCCAGCTCCACTCAATGACCAGCAAGCTCCAGTGCTGGAAGTCCCATGCCAAACAACTAGCAAGACAGAAACAACAGCCCCACCCATTAGCAGACAGGCTGCCTAAAGTCATAATAAGGTCACAGACACCCCAAAACACACCACCGGACATGGTCCAGCCCATCAGAAAGACAGAATCCAGCCTCATCCACCAGAACACAGGCACCAGTCCCCTCCACCAGGAAGCCTACACAAGCCA
>NW_006782599.1:0-215 GCF_000442215.2 Lipotes vexillifer | reverse complement strand
TCCCAGCTCCATTTATTGAAGAGGCTGTCCTTTCTCCACTGTACATTCCTGCCTCCTTTATCAGAGATAAGGTGTCCATATGTGTGTGGGTTTATCTCTGGGCTTTCTATTCTGTTCTATTGATCTATATTTCTGGTTTTTGTGCCAGTATGATACTGTCTTGATTACTGTAGCTTTGTAGTATAGTCTGAAGTCAAGGAGCCTGATTCTTCCAG
>NW_006782598.1:0-33218 GCF_000442215.2 Lipotes vexillifer | reverse complement strand
AGGCTTTGGGTAAGTGTTAGGATTAGGGTTACGGTTAGGGTTAGGGTTAGGGAAGTAAGGTTTCGGCTTAGGGTTAGGGAACGGGGACAGTTTAGACTACAGGTTAGGGTATGACAACGGTTTAGGTTTAGCGCACGTGTTAGGGTGCAGGTTAGTGTTAGCGTGTGGTTCAAGATTAGGGCACGGGTTAGGGTAAGGCTTCGGGTAAGGTGTACGGTTACGGTAAGGGTTAGGGTTAGGGTTAGGGAATGGGGACGGTTTAGGGTACAGGTTAGGGTACGACAAAGTTTGAGGTTTAGCATACCTGTTAGGGCACTGGTTAGTGTTAGCCTACGAGTTAGGATTAGGGCATGGGTTAGGGTAATGCTTCGGGTAAGTGTTAGGGTTACGGGTAGGTTTAGGGTTAGGGTTACGGAACGGGGACAGTTTAGGGTACAGTTTAGTGTACGAAAACTCTTTAGGGTTAGCGTACGTGTTAGGACACGGGTTAGTGTTAGCGTACGAGTTAGGATTAGGCCACTGGTTAGGGTAAGGCTTTGGGTAAGTGTTAGGATTACGGTTATGGTTAGGGTTAGGGCTAGGGAAAGGGGACGTTTTAGGGTACAGGTTATGGCACGACAACGGTTTATATTTAGCATACGTGTTAGGGCATGGGTTAATGTTAGTGAAAGTGTTAGGATTAGGGCACGTGTTAGGGTAAGGCTTCGAGTAAGGGTTAAGGTTAGGGTTATGATTAGGCTTAGGGTTAGGGAACAGGGACCGTTTAGGGTACTGGTTTGTGTGCTACAATGGTTTAGGGTTTTCGTACGTGTTAGGGCAAGGGTTAGTGTTAGTGTACGGGTTAGGATCAGGGGACGGGTTAGGGGAAGGCTTCGGGTAAGTGTTAGGCTTAGGGTTCGGGTTAGGGTTAGGGCACGGGGACTCTTTAAGTTACAGGTTAAGGTAAGGCAACGGTTTAGGGTTAGCATACGTGTTAGGGCATGGGTTCGTGTTAGCGTACGAGTTAGGATTAGGGCACGGGTTACTGTTAGTGTACGGGTTAGGGTCAGGCTTCGTGTAAGGGGTGGCGTTAGAGTAAGGGTTAGGCTTAGGGTTCGGGTTAGGGTTAGGGCACGGGGACTCTTTAAGTTACAGGTTAAGGTAAGGCAACGGTTTAGGGTTAGCATACGTGTTAGGGCATGGGTTCGTGTTAGCGTACGAGTTAGGATTAGGGCACGGGTTACTGTTAGTGTACGGGTTAGGGTCAGGCTTCGTGTAAGGGGTGGCGTTAGAGTAAGGGTTAGGCTTAGGGTTCGGGTTAGGGTTAGGGCACGGGGACTCTTTAAGTTACAGGTTAAGGTAAGGCAACGGTTTAGGGTTAGCATACGTGTTAGGGCATGGGTTCGTGTTAGCGTACGAGTTAGGATTAGGGCACGGGTTACTGTTAGTGTACGGGTTAGGGTCAGGCTTCGTGTAAGGGGTGGCGTTAGAGTAAGGGTTAGGCTTAGGGTTCGGGTTAGGGTTAGGGCACGGGGACTCTTTAAGTTACAGGTTAAGGTAAGGCAACGGTTTAGGGTTAGCATACGTGTTAGGGCATGGGTTCGTGTTAGCGTACGAGTTAGGATTAGGGCACGGGTTACTGTTAGTGTACGGGTTAGGGTCAGGCTTCGTGTAAGGGGTGGCGTTAGAGTAAGGGTTAGGCTTAGGGTTCGGGTTAGGGTTAGGGCACGGGGACTCTTTAAGTTACAGGTTAAGGTAAGGCAACGGTTTAGGGTTAGCATACGTGTTAGGGCATGGGTTCGTGTTAGCGTACGAGTTAGGATTAGGGCACGGGTTACTGTTAGTGTACGGGTTAGGGTCAGGCTTCGTGTAAGGGGTGGCGTTAGAGTAAGGGTTAGGCTTAGGGTTCGGGTTAGGGTTAGGGCACGGGGACTCTTTAAGTTACAGGTTAAGGTAAGGCAACGGTTTAGGGTTAGCATACGTGTTAGGGCATGGGTTCGTGTTAGCGTACGAGTTAGGATTAGGGCACGGGTTACTGTTAGTGTACGGGTTAGGGTCAGGCTTCGTGTAAGGGGTGGCGTTAGAGTAAGGGTTAGGCTTAGGGTTCGGGTTAGGGTTAGGGCACGGGGACTCTTTAAGTTACAGGTTAAGGTAAGGCAACGGTTTAGGGTTAGCATACGTGTTAGGGCATGGGTTCGTGTTAGCGTACGAGTTAGGATTAGGGCACGGGTTACTGTTAGTGTACGGGTTAGGGTCAGGCTTCGTGTAAGGGGTGGCGTTAGAGTAAGGGTTAGGCTTAGGGTTCGGGTTAGGGTTAGGGCACGGGGACTCTTTAAGTTACAGGTTAAGGTAAGGCAACGGTTTAGGGTTAGCATACGTGTTAGGGCATGGGTTCGTGTTAGCGTACGAGTTAGGATTAGGGCACGGGTTACTGTTAGTGTACGGGTTAGGGTCAGGCTTCGTGTAAGGGGTGGCGTTAGAGTAAGGGTTAGGCTTAGGGTTCGGGTTAGGGTTAGGGCACGGGGACTCTTTAAGTTACAGGTTAAGGTAAGGCAACGGTTTAGGGTTAGCATACGTGTTAGGGCATGGGTTCGTGTTAGCGTACGAGTTAGGATTAGGGCACGGGTTACTGTTAGTGTACGGGTTAGGGTCAGGCTTCGTGTAAGGGGTGGCGTTAGAGTAAGGGTTAGGCTTAGGGTTCGGGTTAGGGTTAGGGCACGGGGACTCTTTAAGTTACAGGTTAAGGTAAGGCAACGGTTTAGGGTTAGCATACGTGTTAGGGCATGGGTTCGTGTTAGCGTACGAGTTAGGATTAGGGCACGGGTTACTGTTAGTGTACGGGTTAGGGTCAGGCTTCGTGTAAGGGGTGGCGTTAGAGTAAGGGTTAGGCTTAGGGTTCGGGTTAGGGTTAGGGCACGGGGACTCTTTAAGTTACAGGTTAAGGTAAGGCAACGGTTTAGGGTTAGCATACGTGTTAGGGCATGGGTTCGTGTTAGCGTACGAGTTAGGATTAGGGCACGGGTTACTGTTAGTGTACGGGTTAGGGTCAGGCTTCGTGTAAGGGGTGGCGTTAGAGTAAGGGTTAGGCTTAGGGTTCGGGTTAGGGTTAGGGCACGGGGACTCTTTAAGTTACAGGTTAAGGTAAGGCAACGGTTTAGGGTTAGCATACGTGTTAGGGCATGGGTTCGTGTTAGCGTACGAGTTAGGATTAGGGCACGGGTTACTGTTAGTGTACGGGTTAGGGTCAGGCTTCGTGTAAGGGGTGGCGTTAGAGTAAGGGTTAGGCTTAGGGTTCGGGTTAGGGTTAGGGCACGGGGATGGTTTCTGGTACAGGTTAGTGTACGAAAACAGTTTAGGGTTAGCCTACGTGTTAGGACACAGGTTACTGTCAGCGTACAGTTTAGGATTAGCGCACCATTTAGTGTAAGGCTTGGGATAAGGGTTAGGGTTAGGGTTGTGTTTAGGGTTAGTGTTAGGGAACGGGGACGGTTTAGGGTACAGCTTAGTGTACGAAAACAGTTTAGGGTTAGCGTACGTGTTAGGGCACAGTTTCTTGTTAGCGTACAGGTTACGATTAGGCACGGGTTAGGGTAAGGCTTCGGGTAAGTGTTAGGGTTAGGGTTAGGTTTATGGTTAGAGAACGCGGACGATTTAGGTTTCAGGTTATGGTACGATAACGATTTAGTGTTAGCGTATGCGTTAGGGCATGGGTTAGTCTTAGCGTACGGGTTAGGATTATGGCACGGCTTAGGGTAAGCCTTCAGGTAAGGGTTATGGTTATGGTTAGGGTTAGGGTTAGGGTTAGGGAACAGGGACGGTTTAGGGTACAGTTTAGTGTATGTCAACGGTTTAGGGTTAGTGTACGTGTGAGGACACGGGTTAGTGTTAGCGTAAGGGTTAGGGTTAGGTCACGGGTTATTTTAAGGCTTCGGGTAAGGGTTAGGGTTAGGGTCATGATTAGGATTGGTTAGGGTTAGGGTTAGGGAATGGGGACGGTTTAGGGTACAGGTTAGGGTACGACAATGGTTTAGGGTTATCGTCCGTTTAAGGGCATGGGTTATTGTTATCGTACGGGTTTGGATTAGGGCATGGGTTAGGGTAAGACTTCGGGTAAGAGTTAGGGTTAGGCTAAGGGTTAGGGTTAGGTTTAGAGAATGGGTTCTGTTTAGGGTACAGCTTAGGTTACGACACCAGTTTAGGGTTAGCCTATGTGTTAGGGCACGGGTTCATGCTAGCGTACGAGTTAGGATTAGGGTACGTGTTAGGGTAAGGCTTCGTGTAAGTGTTAATTTTAGGGTTATGGTTAGGGCTTGGATTAGGGAACGGGGATGGTTTATGGTACAGGTTAGTGTACGAAAACAGTTTAGGGTTAGCCTACGTGCTAGGACACAGGTTACTGTTAGCGTACAGTTTAGGATTAGCGCACCGTTTAGTGTAAGGCTTCGGATAAGGGTTAGGGTTAGGGTTGAGTTTAGGGTTAGTGTTAGGGAACGGGGACGGTTTAGGGTACAGCTTAGTGTATGACAACGGTTTAGGGTGAGCGTACGTGTTAGGGTACAGTTTCTTGTTAGCCTACGAGTTACGATTAGGGCACGGGTTAAGGTAAGGCTTCGGGTAAGTGTTAGGGTTAGGGTTAGGGAACGGGTTGGCTTAAGGTACAGGTTAGGGTACGACAACGGTTTAGGTTTAGCGCACATCTTAGGGTATGTGTTAGTTTTAGCGTGCGGTGCAAAATTAAGGCACGCGTAAGGGTAAGGTTTCGGGTAAGGTGTATGGTGAGGCTAAGATTTAGGGATAGGTTTAGGGAATGGGGAAGGTATAGGGTACTGGTTAGGGTACGACAAAATTTGAGGGTTCGCATACTTTTTAGGGCACGGGTTAGTGTTAGTGTAAGTTTTAGGATTAGGGCATGGGTTAGGGTAAGGCTTCGTGTAAGGGGTAGGTTTAGGGGTAATGGTTAGGGTTAGCTTTAGGGAATGTAGACGGTTTATGGTACAGGTAGGGTACGACAAAATTTTAGGGTTAGAGTACGTATTAGAGCAAGGTTTAGTGTTAGCCTATGTGTTCGGATTAGGGCACGGGTTAGGGTAAGGCTTCGGGTAAGGTGTACGGTTCCGGTAAGGGTTAGGGTTAGGGTTTGGGAATGGGGACGGTTTAGGGTACAGGTTAGGGTACGACAATGGTTTAGGGTTAGCATACGTGTTAGGGCACGGCTTACTGTTAGCATACATGTTAAGATTAGGGCACGGGTTAGGGTAAGGTTTCGGGTAAGGGTTAGGGTTAGGGTTATGATTAGGGTTAGGGTTGGGGAACGGGGACAGTTTAGGGTACAGGTTAGTGTTCGACAATGGTTTAGGGTTAACCTACGTGTTAGGGCAAGAGTTAGTGTTAGCGTACGGGTAAGGATTAGAGAATGGTTAAGGGTTAGGCTTCGGGTAAGTGTTAGTGTGAGGGTTATGGTTAGGGTCAGTGTTAGGGAATGGGGACGGGTTCGCGTACAGGTTAGGGTACGACAATGGTTCAGGGTTAACGTATGTGTTAAGGTAAGGGTTAGTGTTAGCGTATGGGTTAGGATTAGAGCACCGGTTAGGGTTAGTCTGCGGGTAAGAGTTACGGTTAGGGTTATGGTTAGCTTTAGGGTTAGGGAACGGGGACGTTTTAGGGTACAGGTTAGGGTTCCACAACAGTTTAGGGTTAGCGTGTGTGTTAGGGCATCGGATAGTGTTAGTGTAAGGGTTACGATTAGGGCACGGGTTAGTGTAAGGCTTCGGATAAGGGGTAGGTGTAGGATAAGGGTTAGGGTTAGGTAACAGCGACGGTTTAGGGTACAAGTTAGGGTACGACAACGGTTGAGTGTTAGCGTATGTGTTAGGGCACGGTTTAGTGTTAGTTTACGAGTTAGGATTAGGGCACGAGTTAGGGTAAGGCTTCGGGTAAGTGTTAGGGTTAGGGTTATTGTTAGGGTTAGGGTTAGGGTTAGGGAACGGTTTAGAGTACAGGTTAGTGTACGAAAACAGTTTAGGGTTAGTGTATGTGTTACGACATGGATTAGTGTTAACATACGAGACAGGATTAGGGCACGGTTTAGGGTAAGGCTTCGGGTAAGGGGTACGGTTAGTGTAAGGGTTAGGGTTAGGGGTAGGGAACGGGGACGGTATAGGGTACAGGTGAGGGTACGACAAAAGTTGAGGGTTAGTGTACGTTTTAGGGCACGGGTTAGTGTTAGCATAACACTGAGGGTTAGGGTAAAGCTTCGGGTAAGGGTTGGGTTTAGGATTAGGGTTAAGGTTAGGGAACAGGGATGGTTTAGGGTACAGGTTAGGGTACTTCAATGGTTTATGTTTAGCGTACGTGTGAGGGCACGGGTTAGTGTTTGCATACGGATTAGGATTATGGCATGGGTTAGTGTAAGGTTTAGGTTTAGAGTTAGGGTTAGGGAACGGGGACAGTTTAGGGTACAGGTGAGTGTACGAGAATGGTTTAGGGTTAACGTACCTTTTAGGTCACATGGTAGTGTTAGTGTAAGGGTTAGCATTAGCGCACGGGGTAGGGTAATTCTTCGGGTAAGGGGTAGAGTTAGGGTAAGTGTTAGGGTTAGGGGTAGGGAATGGGGATGGTATAGGGTACAGGTTAGGGTACAACAAAGGTCGAGGGTTAGCGTATGTGTTAGGTCACAGGGTAGTGTTAGCGTACGACTTAGGATTAGTACACAAGTTAGGGTAAAGCTTTGGGTAAGGGTTAGGTTTAGGTTTACGGTTGGGGTTAGTGTTAGGGCACAGGGACGGTTTTGGGTACAGGTTAGGGTACGTCAACAGTTTAGGGTTAGTGTACCTCTGAGGGCAGGGGTTAGTGTTAGTGTACGGATTAGGATTAGGGCATGGGTTAGTGTAAGGGTTAGGGTTAGGGTTAGTGTTAGGGTTAGGGAACAGGGACGATTTAGGGTATAGTTTAGGGTACGATAATGGTTTAGGGTTAGCGTACGTTTTAGGGCACGTGTTTGTGTTAGTGTAAGGGTTAGGATTAGCGCACGGGTTAGGGTAAGGCTTCGGGTAAGGGGTAGGGTTAGGGTAAGGGTTAGGGTTAGTGTTAGGGAAGTGGGACAGTTTAGGTTACAAGTTAGTGTACGACAACGGTTTAGGGTTAGCGTACGTGTTATGGCACAGGTTAGTGTTAGCATACAAGTTAGGATTAGGCCATGGGTTAGGGTAATGCTTCGGGTAAGTGTTAGGGTTAGGGTTAGGGTTAGGGTTAGGGAACGGGGACGGTTTAGGATACAGGTTACGGTATGACAACAGTTGAGTGTTAGCGTACGTGTTAGGGCACGGGTTAGTGTTAGTGTAAGGTTTAGGATTAGGGCACATGTTAGGGTAAGGCTTCGGGTAAGGGTTAGGTTTAGGGTTAGGGTTAGGGTTAGGGAACAGGGACGGTTTTGGGTACAGGATAGGGTAAGACAACGGATGAGTGTTATCGTACGTGTTACGGCATGGTTTAGTGTTAGCATACGGGTTAGGATTACGGCATGATTTAGGGTAAGGTTTAGCGTTTCGTTTAGGGCTAGGGTTAGGGAACAGGGACGGTTTAGGGTACAGCTTACGGTACGTCAATTATCTAGGGTTAGTGTACGTGTGAGGGCACGGGTTCGTGTTAGCGTAAGATTTAGGATTAGGGCAAGGTTAGGGTAAGGTTTACAATTAGGGTTAGGGTTAGGGAACGGGGACGGTTTAGGGTAGAGGTTAGTGTACAACAATGGTTTAGGGTTAGCGTACGTGTTAGGGCACGGGTTAGTGTTAATGTACGGGTTAGGATTAGGGTACGGGTTAGGGTAAGGCTTCAGGTAAGGGTTAGGGTTAGGAGTAGGGTTAGCATTAGGGAACGGGATGGTTTAGGGTACAGGTTAGGGTACGACAATGGTTTAGGTTTAGCGTACGTTTTAGGGCATGGTTTAGTGTTAGTGTAAGGGTTAGGATTAGGGCACGGATTAGGGTAAGGCTTCGGGTAAGTTTTAGGTTTAGGGTTAGGATTAGGGTAGGGTTAGGGAATAGGGACGTTTTAGGGTACAGCTTAGTGTACGAAAACAGTTTAGGGCTAGCGTACGTGTTAGGGCACTGGTTAGTTTTAGCGTACAGGTTACGATTAGGGCACGGGTTAGGGTAAGGTTCCGGATACGTGTTAAGGTTAGGGTTAGGTTTATGGTTAGGGAACAGAGACGATTTAGGTTACAGGTCATGGTACGACAACGGTTTATGGTTATCGTACGTGTTTCATCATAGTTTAGTGTTACCATATGGGTTAGGATTAGGCCACAGGTTAGGGTATGGCTTCTGGTAAGGGTTTGAGTTAGGGTTAGGGTTAGGGTGGTGGTTAGGGAACGGGGACGGTTTAAGGTACAGTTTAGGGTATGACAAAGTTTGAGGGTTAGCGTATGTGTTAGGGCACGGGTTAGTGTTATCGTATGGGTTAGGATTAGGGCACGGGTTAGGGTAAGGCTTCGGGCGTATGTGTTAGGGCACGGGTTAGTGTTATCGTATGGGTTAGGATTAGGGCACGGGTTAGGGTAAGGATTTGGGTAAATGTTAGGTTTAGGGTTAGGGTTAGGGTTAGTGTAAGGGAACGGTGATGGTTTAGGGAACAGGTTAGTGTACGACAAGGTTTTAGGGTTAGTGTACATGTTAGGGCATGGGTTGGTGTTAGCGTATGGGTTAGGATTAGGGCACAGGTTAGAGTAAGGCTTCAGGTAAGGGGTAGGTTTAGGGTAAGGCTTAGGGTTAGGGAATGGGGACGGTTTATGGTTCAGTTTAGTGTACGACAACTGTTGAAGGTTAGCGTACGTGTTAAGGCACAGGTTAGTTTTAGCGTACGGTTTAGGATTAGGACACGTGTTAGGGTAAGGCTTTTGGTAAGGGTTAGGGTTAGGAATAGGTTTAGGGTTAGGGTTAGGGAATGCGGACGGTTTAGGGTACAGGTTAGGGCACGAAAACGGTTGAGGGTTTTCGTACGTTTTAGCGAACGGGTTACTGTTAGCGTATGGGTTAGGATTATGGTACGGGTTAGGGTTAAGGTTAGGGTCAGGAAACAGGGACGGTTAAGGGTACAGGTTAGGGTACGAAAAGGTTTAGGCTTAGCATACGTGTTAGGGTGCAGGTTAGTGTTAGAATACGGTTTAGGATTAGGTCACTGGTTAGGCTAAGGCTTCAGGTAAGGGTTAGGATTAGGGTAATCGTTTGGGTTAAGATTAGAGAATGGATACGATTTATGGTACAGGTTAGGGCACGACAACTGTTGAGGGTTAGCGTATGTGTTAGGGCAAGTGTTAGAGTTGGCGTAAGAGTTAGGATTAGGTCACAGGTTAGGGCAAGGCTTCGGGTAAGTCTTAGGGTTAGGGTAAGGGTTAGGGTTAGTGTTAGGGAACGGGGACGGTTTAGGGTTCAGGTTAGGGTACAACAAAATTTTAGGGTTAGCGTACGCATTAGGGCACAGGTTAGTGTTAGTGTAAGGGTTATGATTAGGCACAGGTTAGGGTAAGGCTTCGGCTATGGGTTAAGATTAGGGTAAGGATAGGGTTAGGGTTAGGGAATGGGGACGGTTTAGGGTACAGGTTAGTGTGTGAAAAACGTTTATGGTTAGCGTAGTTGTTAGGGCACGTGTTAGTTATAGTGTAAGGGTTATGGTTAGGGCACGGCTTAGGGTAAAGCTTCTGGTGAGGGTTAGGTTTACAGTTAGGGTTAGGGTTAGGGTTAGGGAAAGGAGACGCTTTAGATTACAGCTTAGGGAACGACAATGGTTTATGGGTAGCGTATGTGTTAGAGCACGGTTAGCGTTAGTGTATGGGTTAGGATTAGGGCACAGGTTTGTGTAAGGCTTCAGGTAAGTTTTAAGGTCAGTGTTAGGGTTAGGGTTAGGGTTAGGTAACAGGGACGGTTTAGGGTACAGGTTAGGGTACGACAACGATTCAGGGTTAGCGTACGTGTTAGGGCATGGCTTAGTGTTAGTGTACGGATCAGGATTAGGGCACAGGTTAGGTTAAGGCTTCGAGTAAGGGTTAGATTTGGGGTTAGGGTTAGAGTTAGGGTTAGGCAACGGGGTGGATTAGAGTACAGGTTAGGGAATGACAACTGATTAGGGTTAGCATATGTGTTAAGGCAGGGGTTACTGTTAGTGTACGGGTTAGGAGTAGGGCATGGCTTAGGGTAATGCTTCGGGTAAGGGTTAGTGTTAGGTTTAGGGTTAGGGTTAGGGTTAGGGAACGGGGACGGTTTAGGGTACAGGTTAGGGTACAACAATGGTTTAGGGTTAGCGTACGTGTTAAGGCATGGGTTAGTGTTAATTTAAGGTTTAGGATTAGGTGACGGGTTAGGGTAAGGCTTCGGGTAAGGGTTTAGTTCAGGGTACAGGTTAGGGTTAGGGTTAGGTAACAGGGACGGTTTAGGGTACAGGTTAGGATACGACATTGGTTTAGGGTTAGCATACGTTTTACGGCACAGGTTAGTGTTAGTGTACGAGTCAGGTTTAGGGTACGGTTTAGGGTAAGGTTTAGGGTACGGGTTAGGGTTAGGGTTAGGGAAAGGGGATGGTTAAGGGTAAAGGTTAGGGTATGACAACGGTTGAGGTTTAGTGTCCATGTTAGGGCATAGGTTAGTGTTATCGTATGAGTTAGGATTAGGGCACGGGTTAGGGTAAGGCTTCGGGTAAGGGTTAAGGTTAGGCTAAGGGTTAGGGTTAGGCTTAGAGAATGGGTCCGGTGTAGGGTACAGCTTAGGGTATGACAATGGTTTAGGGTTAGCATATGTGTTAGGGCATGGGTTCGTGTGAGACTAAGAGTTAGGGTTAGGGCACGATTTAGGGTAAGGCTTCGGGTAAGTGTTAGGTTTAGGGTTACGGTTAGGACTATGGTTAGGGAACGGGGATGGTTTAGGGTACAGGTTAGTGTACGAAAACAGTTTAGGGTTAGCGTACGAGTTAGGGCACGGATCAGTGTTAGCGTACGGGTTAGGTTTAGGGCATGGGTTAGGGTAAGGCTTCGGGTAAATGTTAGGTTTAGGGTTAGGGTTAGGGAACAGTGATGGTTTAGGGTACAGGTGAGGGTATGACAATTGTTTAGGGTTAGCGTATGTGTTAGGGCACGGGTTAGTGTTAGCATACGGGTTAGGATTAGGGCACAGGTTAGGGTAAGGCTTCGGGTAAGTGTTAGTTTTAGGGTTAGGGTTAGGGAACAGGGATGGTTTAGGGTACAGGAAATAGTACGGCAATGGTTGAGGGTTAGCGTACGTGTTAGGGCATGGGTTAGTGTTAGTGTAAGGGATAGGATTAGCGCATGGGTTACGGTAAGGCTTCGGGTAAGGGGTAGGTTTAGGGTAAGGGTTAGGGTTAGGGTTAGGGAACGGGGACGGTTTAGGGTACAGGTTAGATTACAACGATGGTTTAGGGTTCGCGTACGTGTTAGGGCACGGGTTACTGTTAGTGTAAGGGTTAGGATTAGGGCATGGGTTATTTTAATGCTTCGGGTAAGGGTTAGGTTTAGGGTCATGATTAGGGTTAGGGTTAGGGAACAGGGACAGTTTAGGGTACAGGTTAGTGTACAACAACACTGTAGGTTAAACGTACGTGTTAGGGCAAGGGTTACTGTTAGTGTACGGATAAGGATTAGGGCACGGTTTAGGGTAAGGCTTCGAGTAAGGGTTAAGGTTAGGGTTTTGGTTAAGGTTCGGGTTAGAGAAAGGGAACGGTTTAAGGTACAGTTTAGTGTATGACAACGGTTTAGGGTTAGCGTTCATGTCAGGGCATGGGTTATTGTTAGTGTAAGGGTTAGGATTAGGGCACAGGTTAGGGTAAGGCTTTGGGTAAGGGTTACGGTTAGGATTAGGGTTATGTTTAGGGTTAGTGTTAGGGAACAGGGACGTTTTAGGGTACAGGTTAGTGTACGACAATGGTTTAGGGTTAGTGTATGTGTTAGGGCACAGGTTAGTGTTAGAGTAAGGGTTAGGATTAGGGCACGGGTTAGGGTAAGGCTTTGGGTGAGGGGTAGGTTTAGGGTAAGGGTTATGGTTAGGAGTAGGGAATGGGGACGGTATAGGGTACAGGTTAGGGTACGACAAATGTTGAGGGTTAGCGTCTGTGTTAGGCATGTGTTAGTGTTAGCGTACAGCTTACGATTAGGGCACGGTTTAGGGTAAAGCTTCGGGTAAGGGTTAGGTTTACGGTTAGGTTTAGGGTTAGGGTTAGGGAAGAGGGACGGTTTAGGGTATAGGTTAGGTACGTCAACGGTCTAGGGTTAGCGTACGTGTGAGGGCACGGGTTACTGTTAGTGTACGAATTAGGATTAGGGCATGGGTTACTGTAAGGATTAGGGTTAGGGTTAGGGTTAGGGAACGGGGACGGTTTAGGGTACAGTTTAGATTACGACAACGGTTTAGGTTTAGCGTACATGTTAGGGCACGGGTTATTGTTTGTGTAAGGGTTAGGTTTAGGTCACAGGTTAGGGTAAGGCTTCAGGTAAGTGTTAGGGTTAGGGTTAGGGAACAGGGAGAGTTTAGGGTACAGGTGAGTGTACTACAACAGTTTAGGGTTAACGTACATTTCAGGGCACGTGTTAGTGTTAGTGTAAGGGTTAGGATTAGCGCACGGGTTAGGGTAAGGCTTCGGGAAAGGGGTAGGGTTAGGGTAAGGGTTAGGGGTAGGGGTAGGGAACGGAGATGGTATAGGGTAAGGTTAGGGTACGACAAAGGTGGAGGGTTAGTGTACTTGTTAGGGCATGGGTTAGTGTTAGCGTACGACTTAGGATTAGGGCACGTGTTAGGGTAAAGCTTCGGGTAAGGGTTAGGTTTAGGGTTAGGGTTAGGGTTAGTGTTAGGGCACAGGGACGGATTAGGGTACAGGTTAGCGTACATCAACTGTTTAGGGTTAGTGTACGTGTGAGGGCACGGATTAGTGTTAGCGTACGGATTAGCATTAGGGCATGGGTTAGTGTAAGGGTTAGGGTTAGGGTTAGGGTTATGATTATGGGTAGGGTTAGGGAACGGGGACGGTTTAGGTTAGAAGTTAGTGTATGACAACGTTTTAGGGTTAGCGTACATTTTAGGGCATGTGTTAGTGTTAGTGTAAGGGTTAGGATTAGCGCACGGGTTAGGGTAAGGCTTTGGGTAAGGGATAGGTTTACAGTAAGTGTTAGGGTTAGGGTTATGGAACGGGGATGGTTTAGGGTACAGGTTAGGGCACGACAACGGTTTAGGGTTAGCGTATGTGTTAGGGCACGGGTTAGTGTTAGCGTACGAGTTAGGATTATGGCACGGGTTAGGGTAAGGCTTCGGTTAAGGGTTATGGTTAGGGAATGGGCACGATTTAGTTTACAGGTTAAGGCACGACAATGCTTTAGGGTTAGTGTACGTGTTAGGGCAAGGGTTACTGTTAGCGTACGTGTTAGGATTAGGGCACGGATTAGGGAAAGGCTTTGGGTAAGTGTTAGGGTTAGGTTTATGTTAAGGTTAGGGTTAGGGAATGGGGACGTTTTAGGGTACAGGTTAGTGTATGACAATGGCTTAGGGTTAGCGTACGTGTTAGGGCATGGTTTAGTGTTAGTATAAGTGTTAGGATTAGGGAACGGGTTAGGGTAAGGCTTCGGGTAAGTGTTAGTGTTAGGGTTATGATTAGGGTTAGGGCTAGGGACCGGGGACAGTTTAGGGTACAGGTTAGTGTGCGACAACCATTTAGGGTTAATGTTCATGTGAGGGCAAGATTTATTGTTAGCGTATGGGTTAGGATTATGGCACGGTTTAGGGTAATGCTTTGGGTAAGGGTTCGGGTTAGGGACAGGGTTAGGGAACGGGGACGATTTAGGGTACATGTTAGGGTATGTCAACGGTTTAGGGTTAGCGTACTTGTTGGGGCATGGATTAGTGTTAGTGTAAGGGTTAGGATTAGGGCATGGGTCAGGGTAAGGCTTCGCTAAGGGGTAGGGTTAGGGTAAGGGTTAGGGTTAGGGTTAGGGAACAGGGACGGATTAGGGTACAGGTTAGTGTACGACAACGGTTGAGGGTTAGCATACGTGTTAGGGCACAGGTTAGTGTTAGCGCACAAGTTAGTAAGGCTTCGGGTAAGTGTTAGGTTTAGGGTTACGGTTAGGACTATGGTTAGGGAACGGGGATGGTTTAGGGTACAGGTTAGGGTACGACCACGGTTTAGGGTTAGCGTACGTGTTAGGGCATGGGTTAGTGTTAGTGTAAGGGATAGGATTAGTGCATGGGTTACGGTAAGGCTTCGGGTAAGGGGTAGGTTTAGGGTAAGGGTTAGGGTTAGGGTTAGGGAACAGGGATGGTTTAGGGTACAGGAAATAGTACGGCAATGGTTGAGGGTTAACGTACGTGTTAGGGCATGGGTTAGTGTTAGTGTAAGGGATAGGATTAGTGCATGGGTTACGGTAAGGCTTCGGGTAAGGGGTAGGTTTAGGGTAAGGGTTAGGGTTAGGGTTAGGGAACAGGGATGGTTTAGGGTACAGGAAATAGTACGGCAATGGTTGAGGGTTAACGTACGTGTTAGGGCATGGGTTAGTGTTAGTGTAAGGGATAGGATTAGTGCATGGGTTACGGTAAGGCTTCGGGTAAGGGGTAGGTTTAGGGTAAGGGTTAGGGTTAGGGTTAGGGAACAGGGATGGTTTAGGGTACAGGAAATAGTACGGCAATGGTTGAGGGTTAACGTACGTGTTAGGGCATGGGTTAGTGTTAGTGTAAGGGATAGGATTAGTGCATGGGTTACGGTAAGGCTTCGGGTAAGGGGTAGGTTTAGGGTAAGGGTTAGGGTTAGGGTTAGGGAACGGGGACGGTTTAGGGTACAGGTTAGATTACAACGATGGTTTAGGGTTCGCGTACGTGTTAGGGCACGGGTTACTGTTAGTGTAAGGGTTAGGATTAGGGCATGGGTTATTTTAATGCTTCGGGTAAGGGTTAGGTTTAGGGTCATGATTAGGGTTAGGGTTAGGGAACAGGGACAGTTTAGGGTACAGGTTAGTGTACAACAACACTGTAGGTTAAACGTACGTGTTAGGGCAAGGGTTACTGTTAGTGTACGGATAAGGATTAGGGCACAGTTTAGGGTAAGGCTTCGAGTAAGGGTTAAGGTTAGGGTTTTGGTTAAGGTTCGGGTTAGAGAAAGGGAACGGTTTAAGGTACAGTTTAGTGTATGACAACGGTTTAGGGTTAGCGTTCATGTCAGGGCATGGGTTATTGTTAGTGTAAGGGTTAGGATTAGGGCACAGGTTAGGGTAAGGCTTTGGGTAAGGGTTACGGTTAGGATTAGGGTTATGTTTAGGGTTAGTGTTAGGGAACAGGGACGTTTTAGGGTACAGGTTAGTGTACGACAATGGTTTAGGGTTAGTGTATGTGTTAGGGCACAGGTTAGTGTTAGAGTAAGGGTTAGGATTAGGGCACGGGTTAGGGTAAGGCTTTGGGTAAGGGTTAGGGTAAGTGTTAGGGTTAGGGTTAGGGAACAGGCACGGTTTAGGGTACAGGTTAGGGTACAACGGTTGAGGGTTAGCATATGTGTTAGGGCACAGGTTAGTGTTAGCGTACTAGTTAGGTTTAGGGTATGGGTTAGTGTAAGGCTTCAGGTAACTGTTAGGGTTACGGTTAGGGTTAGGGACTGGGGACGGTTTAGGGTACAGGTTAGTGTACGAAAACAGTTTATGTTTAGCGTACGTGTTAGGGCAAGGGTTAGTGTTAGCATACGGGTTAGGATTAGAGCATGGCTTAGGGTTAGGCTTCGGATAAAGGTGAGGGTGAGGGTTATAGTTAGGGTTAGGGTTAGGGATAGGGGACAGTTTAGGGTACAGGTTAGTGTACGACAACAATTTAGGGTTAACGTTCGTGTTAGGGCAAGGGTTAGTGTTAGCGTACGGGTTAGGATTAGGGCACGGGTTAGGGTAAGGCTTCGAGTAAAGGTTAGGGTTTTAGGGTTAGCGTACGGGTTAGGATTAGGGCACAGGTTAGTGTTAGCCTACAGGTTAGGATTAGGGCACAGGTTAGTGTTAGCCTACAGGTTAGGATTAGGGCACAGGTTAGTGTTAGCCTACAGGTTAGGATTAGGGCACAGGTTAGTGTTAGCCTACAGGTTAGGATTAGGGCACAGGTTAGTGTTAGCCTACAGGTTAGGATTAGGGCACAGGTTAGTGTTAGCCTACAGGTTAGGATTAGGGCACAGGTTAGTGTTAGCCTACAGGTTAGGATTAGGGCACAGGTTAGTGTTAGCCTACAGGTTAGGATTAGGGCACAGGTTAGTGTTAGCCTACAGGTTAGGATTAGGGCACAGGTTAGTGTTAGCCTACAGGTTAGGATTAGGGCACAGGTTAGTGTTAGCCTACAGGTTAGGATTAGGGCACAGGTTAGTGTTAGCCTACAGGTTAGGATTAGGGCACAGGTTAGTGTTAGCCTACAGGTTAGGATTAGGGCACAGGTTAGTGTTAGCCTACAGGTTAGGATTAGGGCACAGGTTAGTGTTAGCCTACAGGTTAGGATTAGGGCACAGGTTAGTGTTAGCCTACAGGTTAGGATTAGGGCACAGGTTAGTGTTAGCCTACAGGTTAGGATTAGGGCACAGGTTAGTGTTAGCCTACAGGTTAGGATTAGGGCACAGGTTAGTGTTAGCCTACAGGTTAGGATTAGGGCACAGGTTAGTGTTAGCCTACAGGTTAGGATTAGGGCACAGGTTAGTGTTAGCCTACAGGTTAGGATTAGGGCACAGGTTAGTGTTAGCCTACAGGTTAGGATTAGGGCACAGGTTAGTGTTAGCCTACAGGTTAGGATTAGGGCACAGGTTAGTGTTAGCCTACAGGTTAGGATTAGGGCACAGGTTAGTGTTAGCCTACAGGTTAGGATTAGGGCACGGGTTAGTGTGAGCGTACTGGTTAGGATTAGGGAACGGGGATGGTTTAGGGTACAGGTTAGGGTACAACAACGGTTTAGGGTTAGCGTACGTGTTGGGGCATGGGTTAGTGTTAGTGTAAGGTTTAGGATTAGGGCAGGGGTTAGGGTAAGGCTTCAGGTAAGGGGTAGGTTTATGGTACAGGTTAGGGTTAGGGTTCGGTAGCAGGGACGGTTTAGGGTACAGGTTAGGGTACGACAATGGTTGAGGGTTAGCATACGTTTTAGGGCACA
This sequence comes from Lipotes vexillifer, assembly GCF_000442215.2. Lineage (NCBI taxonomy): Eukaryota > Metazoa > Chordata > Mammalia > Artiodactyla > Lipotidae > Lipotes > Lipotes vexillifer. The sequence goes on along the minus strand of NW_006782598.1, from coordinate 16,101 downwards.
GGTTAGTGTTAGCGTACGAGTTAGGTTTAGGGTACGTGTTAGGGTAAGGTTTAGGGTTAGGGTTAGGTTTAGGGTTAGGGAATGGGGATGGTCAAGGGTAAAGGTTAGGGTATGACAACAGTTGAGGTTTAGGGTTTGTGTGAGGGCATGGGTTAGTGTTATCATATGAGTTAGGATTAGGGCACGGATTAGGGTACGGCTTCGGGTAAGTGTTAGGGTTAGGGTTAGGGAACAGGGACGGTTAAGGGTAAAGGTTAGGGTACAACAGCGGTTGAGGTTTAGCATCCGTCTTAGGGCATGGGTTTGTGTTATCGTCCGGGTTAGGATTAGGGCACGGGTTAGGGTAATACTTCAGATTAGGGTAAAACTTCAGTTAAGGGTTAGGGTTAGGCGAAGTTTTAGGGTTAGACTTAGGAATGGGTCCTGTTTAGGGTACGGCTTAGGGTACGACAACGGTTTAGGGTTAGCGTATGTATTAGGGCACGAGTTCGTGTGAGAGTACGAGTTAGGATTAGGGCACGGGTTAGGGTAAGGCTTCGGGAAAGTGTTAGGTTTAGGGTTATGGTTAGGACTAGGGTTAGGGAACTGGGACGGTTTAGGGTACAGGTTAGTGTACGAAAACGATTTAGTGTTAGCGTACGTGTTAGTGCACAGGTTTGTGTTCGCGTACGGGTTAGGATTATGGCACGGGTTACGGTAAAGCTTCGGGTAAGTGTTATGATTAAGGTTAGTGTTAGGGTTAGGGAACGGGGACGATTTAGTTTACAGGTTATGGTACGACAACGATTAAGTGTTAGCGTACGTGTTAGGGCACAGTTTAGTGTTAGCATACGGGTTAGGATTAGGGCACGGTTTAGGGTATGGCTTCTGGTAAGGGTTAGGGTTACGGTTAGGGTTAAGGTGACGGTTAGGAAACGGGGATGGTTTAGGGTACAGGTTAGGGTACGACAATGGGGAGGGTTAGCTTACATGTTAGGGCACAGGTTAGTGTTAGCGTACGGGTTAGGTTTAGGGCACAGGTTAGGGTAAGGCTTCGGAAAAGGGTTAGGGTTAGGGTTAGGGAACAGGGATGGTTTGGGGTACAGGTTAGGGTACGACAATGGTTTAGGATTAGCGTACGTGTTGGGGCACGGGTTAGTGTTAGTGTAAGGGTTAGGATTAGGGCATGGGTTAGGGTAAGGCTTTGGGTAAGGGGTAGGGTTAGGGTAAGTGTTAGGGTTAGGGTTAGGGAACGGGGATGGTTTAGGGTACAGGTTAGTGTACGACAATGTTTTAGGGTTGGCGTACATCTTAGGGAACGGTTTAGTGTTTGTGTAAGCATTAGGTTTAGAGCACGGGTTAGGGTAAGGCTTCGGGTAAGGGTTAGGGTTAGGGCTAGGTTTAGGGTTAGGGTTAGGGAACAGGAACCATTTAGGGTACAGGTTAGGATACGACAATGGTTGTGGGTTAAAGTACGTGTTAGGGCTCGGGTTAGTGTTAGTGTACGGGTTAGGATTATGGCACGTGTTAGCGTTAGGGTAAGGGTTAGGGTTAGAGTTATAGAACGGGTACAGTTTAGGGTACAGGTTAGGGTACGAAAAAGTTTTAGCATTAGGGTTAGGGTTAGGGTTAGCGTTAAGGAACAGGGATGGTATAGGGTACAGGTTAGGGTACGACAACGGTTTAGGGTTAACATACGTGTTAGGGCATGAGTTAGTGTTAGCGTACAGGATAGGATTAGGGCACGGGTTAGGGTAAGGATTCGGGGAAGGGTTAGGTTTAGGGGTAAGGTTGGGATTAGGGTTAGCGAACCGGAAAGATTTGGCGTACAGGTTAGGTTATGACAAATATTTAGGTTTAGCGTATGTGTTAGGGCACAGGTTAGTGTTAGCCTACAGGTTAGGATTAGGGCACGGGTTCTGGTAAGGCTTCTGGTGGGTGTTAGGGCTAGGGTTAATGTTAGGGTTAGGTTTAGGGTTAGGGTTAGGGAACGGGGACGATTTAGGGTACAGGATAGTGTACGACAACGGTTGAGGGTAAACGTAAATGTTCCGTCAAGGGTTAGTGTTAGCGTACGGGTTAGGATTAGAGCACGGGTTAGGGTTAGGCTTCGGGTAAGGCTTAGGGTTAGGATTAGCGTTAGGGTTAGTGAACGGGGACGGTTTAGGGTGCAGGTTAGTGTACGTCAACGATTTAGTGATAGCGTATGTGTGGGGGCATGTGTTAGTGTTAGCGTACGGATTAGGATTAGGGCACAGGTTAGGTTAACGCTTCGAGTAAGGGTTAGGGTTAGAGTTAGGGAATGGGGATGGTTTAGGGTACAGGTTAGTGTACGACAATGGTTTACGTTTAGCGTACGAGTTAGGATTAGGGCACGAGTTATGGTAAGGCTTCGGGTGTTAGGTTTAGGGTTAGGGTTAGAGTTAGGGTTAAGGTTAGGGAACAGGGACGGTGCAGGGTACAGGTTAGGGTACATCAATGATTTAGGGTTAGCGTATGTGTGAGGGCATGTGTTAGTGTTAGCATATGGATTAGGATTAGGGCACAGGTTAGGGTAACGCTTCGGGTAAGGATTAGGGTTAGGGTTAGGGAACGGGGATGGTTTAGAGTACAGGTTAGGGTACGACAACCGTTGAGGGTTAGCGTACATGGACATGGGTTAGTGTTACTGTACGAGATAGGATTAGGGCACGGATTAGGGTAAGGCTTCGGGTAAGGGTTAGGGTTAGGGTTAGGGTTAGGGTTAGGGCACGGGTACGGTTTAGGGTACATGTTAGGGTACGTCAATGGTTTAGAGTTAGCTTACGTGTGAGCCACAGGTTAGTGTGAGCGTACGGTTTAGGATTAGGGCATTGGTAGGTGTAAGCGTTAGGGTTAGGGTTAGGGTTAGGGTTAGGGTTAGGGTTAGGGTTAGGGAACGGGAATGGTTTAGGGTACAGGTTAGGGTATGACAACGGTTGAGGGTTAGTATACGTGTTAGGGCCCAGGTTAGTGTTAGCGTACTAGTTAGGTTTAGGACATGGGTTAGGGTAAGGCTTCAGGTAACTGTTAGGTTTAGGGTCAGGGTTAGGGAATGGGGACGGTTTAGGGTACAGGTTAGTGTACGAAAACAGTTTATATTTAGCGTACGTATTAGGGCAAGGGTTAGTGTTAGCATACGGGTTAGGATTAGAGCACATCTTAGGGTTAGGCTTCGGGTAAGTGTGAGTGTTAGGGTTATGGTTAGGGTTAGATTTAGGGAACAGGGACAGTTTAGGGTACAGGTTAGTGTACAAGAAATGTTTAGTGTTAGTGTATGTCTTAGGGCATGGGTTAGTGTTAGCGTAAGGTTACGATTAGGGCACGGGTTATGGTAAGGTTTCGGATAAGGGGTAGGGTTAGGGTAAGGGTTAGGATTAGTTTTAGGGAACAGAGACGTTTTAGGGAACAGGTTAGGGTATGTCAACGGTTTAGAGTTAGCGTACATGTGAGGGCACGGGTTAGTGTTAGCGTACATTTTAGGATTAGGGCATGGGTTAGAGTAAGGGTTAGGATTAGGGTTAGGGTTAGGTTTAGGGTTAGGGAATGGGGACAGTTTAGGGTACAGGTTAGGGTATGACAACGGTTTAGGTTTAGCGAACGTGTTAGGGTTCGGGTTAGTGTTAGCGTGCGGTACAAGATTAGGGCACGGGTTAGGGTAAGGCTTCAGGTAAGGGTTAGGATTAGGGTTAGGGTTAGGTTTAGGGTTAGGGAATGGGGACAGTTTAGGGTACAGGTTAGGGTATGACAACGGTTTAGGTTTAGCGAACGTGTTACGGAATGGGTTAGTGTTAATGTAAGGGTTAGGACTAGGGCACGGGTTAAGGTAAGGCTTCAGGTAAGAGTTAGGGTTAGGGTTTTGATTAGGGTTAGGGTTTTGATTAGGGTTAGGGTTAGGGATTGGGGACGTTTTAGGGTACAGTTTAGGGTACGACAACGGTTGAGGGTTAGCGTACATGTTAGGGCACGGGTTAGTTTTAGCGTATGAGTTAGGATTAGGGCACGTGTTAGGGTAAGGCTTCGGGTAAGTGTTAGGTTTAGGGTTAGGGTTAGGGTTAGGGTTAGGGGACGGTTTAGCGTACAGGTTATTGTATGAAAACAGTTTAGGGATAGCGTACATGTTAGGACATGGGTTACTGTTAGCATGCGGTTCAGGATTAAGGCACGGGTTAGGGTAAGGCTTCGGATAAGGGTTAGGGTTGGGGTTATGGTTAGGGTTAGGGAACAGGGATGGTTTAGGGTACAGGTTAGGGTACGACAACGGTTTAGGATTAACGTACGTGTTAGGGCACGTGTTAGTGTTAGTGTAAGTGTTAGGATTAGGGCACAGGTTAGGGTAAGGCTTCGGGAAAGGGTTAGGTTTAGGGTAAGGGTTAGGGTTAGAGTTAGGGAATGGGGACGGTTTAGGGTACAGGTTAGGGTACTACAACGGTTGAGGGTTAGCGTACGTGTTAGGGCACGGGTTAGTGTTAGCGTACGGGTTAGGATTAGGGCACGAGTTAGGGTAAGGCTTCGGGTAAGTGTTAGGTTTAATGTTAGGTTTAGGGTTAGGGTTAGGGAACGGGCACGGTTTAGGGTACAGCTTAGTGTATGAAAACAGTTTAGAGTTAGCATACGTGTTAGGACATGGGTTAGTGTTAGCATACGGGTTAGGATTAGTGTACGGATTAGGGTTAGGGTAAGGGTTAGGGTTAGCGTTAGGGTTAGGGAACAGGGTGGGTTTAGGGTACGACAACGGTTGAGGGTCAGCATACATGTTAGGCCACGGGTTAGTGTTAACGTACGGGTTAGGATTAGGGCACGGGTTAGGGTAAGGCTTCGGGTAAGGGTTAGGGTTAGGGTTAGGGTTAGGGTACGGGTACAGTTTAAGGTACAGGTTAGGGTACGACAACGGTTGAGGTTTAGCATACATGTTTGGGCACGGGTTAGTGTTAACGTACGTGTTAGGATTAGGGTACGTGTAGGGTAAGGCTCCGGATAAGGGTTAGGGTTAGGCTTAGGTTTAGGGTTAGGTTTAGGGTTAGGGTTAGGGAACGGGGACGTTGTAGCATACAGGTTAAGGTACGACAATGGTTGATGGTTAGCGTACGTGTTAGGGCATGGGTTAATGTTAGCGTATGGGTTAGGATTAGGGCATGGTTTAGGGTAAAGTTTTGGGTAAGGGTTAGGGTTAGGGTTAGGTTTAGGGTTAGGGTTAGTGTATGGGGACGGTTTAGGGTAATGGTTAGGGTACGACAACAGTTAAGGGTTAACGTACGTGTTAGGGCATGGGTTAGTGTTAGCGTATGGGTTAGGATTAGGGCACGGGTTAGGGTAAGGCTTCGGGTAAGGGTTAGGCTTAGAGTTAGGGTTAGGGCTAGGTTTAGGGATAGGGTTAGGGAATGGTGACTGTTTAGGGTACAGTTTAAGCTACGTCAATGCTTCAGTGTTAGCGCACGTTTTAGGGCACGGGTTAGTGTTAACATATGTGTTAGGATTTGGGCACGGCTTAGGATAAGGCTTCGGGTTAGGGTTAGGGTTAGGTTTCGGGTTAGGGTTAGGGAATAGGGACGGTTTAGGGTACAGGTTAGGGTTTGACAATGTTTGAGGGTTAGCGTACCTGTTAGGGTACTGGTTAGTGTTGTGTACGGGTTAGGATTATGGCACGGGTTAGGGTAAAGCTTCAGGTAAGGATTACGTTTAGGGTTCAGGTTAGGGCTAAGTTTAGGGAACGGTGACGGTTTAGCATACAGCTTAGTGTACGAAAACGGTTGAGGGTTAGCATACGTGTTAGGGCTCGGTTTATTGTTAGTGTACAGGTTAGGATTATGGCACGTGTTAGGGTTAGGGTAAGGGTTAGGGTTAGAGTTATAGAACGGGGACGGTTTAGGGTACAGGTTAGGGTACAAAAAAATTTTAGGCTTTCCGTACATGTTAGGGCACGAGTTATTGATAGTGTATGGGATAGAATTAGGGCAGGTGTTAAGGTAAGGATTCGGGGAAGGGTTAGGTTTAGGGTTAAGGTTGGGATTAGGGTTAGGGAACCGGAAAGATTTGGCGTACAGGTTAGGTTATGACAAATATTTAGGTTTAGCGTATGTGTTAGGGCACGGGTTAGTGTTTGCATACGGGTTAGGATTAGGGCACGGGTTCTGGTAAGGCTTCTTGTGGGGGTTAGGGTTAGGGTTATTGTTAGGGTTAGGTTTAGTGTTAGGGTTAGGGAACTGAGACGATTTAGGGTACAGGATAGTGTATGACAACAGTTGAGGGTTAGCATACGTGTTAGCGCATGTGTTAGTGTTAGCGTACGGGTCAGGTTTAGGGCACGGGTTAGGGTAAGTCTTCGGGTAAGGGTTAGGGTTAGGGTTACAGTTAGGCTTATGGTTAGGGAATGAGAACAGTTTAGGGTACAGGTTAGTGTACAACAAAGTTTTAGTGTTAGCATACGTGTTAGGGCACAGGTTAGTGTTAGTGTACAGGTTAGGATTAGGGCACGGGTTAGGGTAAGGCTTCGGGTAAGAGTTAGGGTTAGGCTTAGGGTTAGGGTTAGGAATAAGTTTAGGGTTAGCGTACGTGTTAGGGCACAGGTTAGTGTTAGTGTACAGGTTAGGATTAGGGCACGGGTTAGGGTAAGGCTTCGGGTAAGAGGTAGGTTTAGGGTTAGGGAACAGGGATGATTTACATTACAGGTTAGGGTGCGAAAAAGTCTTAGGGTTAGCATACGTGTTAGGACACCGGTTAGTGTTAGCGTACGGGTTAAGATTAGGGCACGGTTAGTGTAAGGCTTCAGGTAAGAGTTAGGTTTAGAGTTAGGGTTAGGGAACGGGGACAGTTTAGGGTACAGGTTAGGGTATGACAATGGTTGAGCATTAGCATACGTGTTAGGGCATGGGTTAGTGTTAGCACACGGGTTAGGATTAGGGCACGGTTTAGGCTAAGGCTTCGGGTAAGTGTAAGGGTTAGGGTTTGGGTTAGGGTTAGGGATAGGGAACGGGGAAGGTTTAGGGTACATTTTAGGGTACGACAACATTTGAGGGTTAGGGTTAGGGTTAGCATACGTGTTAGTATTAGGGCACGGGTTAGGGTAAGTTTACAGGTAAGAGTTAGGTTTAAGGTTAGGGTTAGGGAATGGGGACCGTTTAGGGTACAGGTTAGGGTATGACAATGGTTCAGCGTTAGCGTACGTGTTAGGGCATGGGTTAGTGTTAGTCTACGGGTTAGGATTAGGGCACGGGTTAGGGTAAGGCTTCGGGGAACGGTTAGGGAACGGGGACAGTTTAGGGTACAAAAGTGCTTTAGGGTTAGCGTACATATTAGGGCATGGGTTAGTGTTAGTCTACGGGTTAGGATTAGGGCACGGGTTAGGGTAAGGCTTCGAGTAAGAGTGAGATTTATGGCTTGGTTTAGGGTTAGGGTACAGGGATGGTTTAGGGTACAGGTTAGTGTACAACAACGGTTTAGGGTTAAAGTACGTGTTAGGGAACAAGTTAGTGTTAGCATACGCGTTAGGTGTAGCAAACGTGTTAGGGTTAGCTTAAGGGTTAGGGTTAGGGTTATGGTTAGGGTACGGGGACAGTTTAGTGTATAGGTTAGGGTACGACAAAGATTCAGGGTTAGCCTACGTGTTAGGGAACGGGTTAGTTTTATCGTACGGTTTAGTATTACGGCACGGGTTTGGGTAAGGCTTTGGGTAATGGTTAGTGTTAGGGTTAGGGTTAGGGTTAGTGTTAGGGAACAGGGACGGTTTAGGGTACAGGTTAGGGTACGACAATGGTTGAGGGTTACCGTACGTGTTAGGGCACGGGTTAGTTTAGTGTTTAGGTTAGGATTAGGGCAAGGGTTAGGGTAAGGATTCGGGTAAGGTTTAGGGTTAGGGTTATGGTTAGGGTTAGGGTTAGGGAACGGGCACTGTTTAGGGTACACATTAGTGTACGACAACGGGTTATGATTAGCGTAAATGTTAGGGCAATGGTTAGTGTTAAGACACAGGTTAGGATTAGGGCACGGGTTAGGGTAAGGCTTCGGGTAATGTTTAGAGTTAGGGTTAGGGTTAGGGTTAGGGTTAGGGAACGCGGACAGTTTAGGGTACAGGTTAGGGTACAACAATGGTTTAGGTTTAGCGTACGTGTTAGGGCACGGGTAATTGTTAGCGTACGGGTTAGGATTAGAGATCGGGTTAGGGTAAGGCTTTGGGTAACGGTTGGGGTTAGGGTTAGGGTTAGGATTAGTTAACGGGGATGGTTTAGGCTACAGGTTAGTGTACGAAAACAGTTTAGGTTTAGCGTGCCTGCCAGGACACTGGTTAGTGTTAGCATACGGGTTAGGATTAGGGCACTGGTTAGGGTAAGGCTTTGGGTAAGTGTTAGGGTTAGGGTGATGGTTAGAGTTAGGGTTAGGGAACGGGGACGTTTTAGTGTACAGGTTAGGGTACGACAACGGTTTAGGGTTAGCATACGTATTAGTGCATGGGTTAGTGTTAGTGTAAGGTTTAGGATTTGGGCACGTGTTAGGGTAAGGCTTCAGGTAAGGGCTAGGGTTAGGATTATGATGAGGGTTAGGGTTACGGAATGGGGACAGTTTAGGGTACAGGTTAGTGTACAACGAATTAGGGTTAACGTACGTGTTAGGGCAAGGGTTACTGTTAGCATACGGGTTAGGATTAGGGCACGGAGTTAGGGTAAGGCTTCGGGTAAGGGTTAGGGTTAGAGTTAGCGTTAGGGTTAGGGTTAGGGAACGGGGACGGTTTAGGGTACAGGGTAGTGTACGACAATGGTTTAGGGTTAGCGTACGTGTTAGGGCAGGGGTTAATGTTAGCGTACAGGTTATTATTAGGGCACGGGTTAGGGTAAGGCTTCGGGAAAGTTTAGGGTTAAGGTAAGGGTTAGGATTAGGGTTAGGGAATGGGGATGGTTTAGGGAACAGGTTAGGGTACGACAAAAGTTTAGGCTTTCTGTACGAGTTAGGGCACGGTATGTGTTTGCGTTGTTGTTAGGATTAGGGCACAGGTTAGGGTTAGGGTAAGGGTTAGGTTTAGGGTTAGGTTTAGGGAATGGGGACGGTTTAGGGTACAGGTTAGAGCGTACATATGGTTGAGGGTTAGTATACTGTTAGGGCATGGTATAGTGTTAGCGTACGGGTTAGGATTAGGGCACAGGTTAGGGGTAGGGTAAGGGTTAGGTTTAGGGTTAGGTTTAGGGAATGGGGACGGTTTAGGGTACAGGTTAGGGTACGACAACGGTTGAGGGTTAGTATACTGTTAGGGCATGGTATAGTGTTAGCGTACGGGTTACGATAAGGGCACGTGTTAGGGTAAGGCTTAGGGTAAGGTTTAGGGTTAGGGTTAGGGAACAGGGACGTTTTAGTGTACATTTTAGGGTACGAGAAAGTTTAGAGTTAGCGTACGTGTTAGGGCAAGGTTTAGTGTTAGTGTATGGGTTAGTATTAGGGCACTGGTTAGGGTTAGGGTTAGGGAATGTGGAAGGTTTATGGTACAGCTTAGGGTACGACAAGGGTTGTGGGTTACCGTAAGTGTTAGGGCATGGGTAAATGTTAGGGTATGGGTTAGGAGTAGGGTACGGGTTAGAGTAAGGCTTCGGGTAAGGGTTAGGGTTAGGGCTAAGTTTAGGGTTAAGGTTATGGAACAGGGACGCTTTTGGGTACAGGTTAGATTACGACAGCGTTTTAGGCTTACTGTACGTGTTAAGGCTCAGGTTAGTGTTAGCGTACTTGTTAGGATTAGGCAACACTCAACCATTGTCGTACCCAGATGTGTACCCTAAACCATCCCCGTTCCCTAACCGTAACCCTAATCCTAACCCTAACCTTGAACCGAAGCCTCAACCTAATCCTTAACCTAATTCTAACACGTACTCTAACACTAACAATTGCTCTAACACGTACGCTCAAACTCAACCGTTGTCGTACCCTAACCTGTTCTCTAAACCGTCCCTGTTCCCTAACCCTAAAACTAACCCTAACGCTTACCCTAACCGTAACCCGTGCCCTAATCCTAAACCGTACGTTAACACTAACCCGTGCCCTAACATGTACGCTCACCCTAAACCGTTGTCGTACCCTAACCTGTACCCTAAACCATCCCCATTCTGTAACCCTAACCCTAACACTTACCCTAACCCTACCCCTTACCTGAAGACTTACCCTAAACCGTGCCCTAATTCTTACCCTTACACTAACACTAACCCATGCCCTAAAGCGTACGCTAACCCTAAACCATTATTGTACACTAACCTGTACCCTAAACGGTCCCTGCTCCCTAACCCTAACCCTAACTCTTACCCTATCCCTACCACTTACCTGAAGCCTTACCCTAACCAGTGCCCTAATATTAATACTTACACTAACACTAACCTGTGCCCTAACATGTACACTAACTCTAAACGGTTGTCATACCCTGACCTGCACCCTAAACCCTCCCCGTTCCCTAACCCTAACCATAATGCTAACCCTAACCATAACCCTTACTCGAAGCCTTACCCTAACCCGTGCCCTAATGCTAAACCTTACACTAACACTAACACGTGCCCTAACATGTACGCTAACCCTAAACCATTGTCGTAACCTAAGGTGTAGCCTAAACTGTCCCCTTCCCTATCCCTAACCCTAACCCTAACTCTAACCCTAATCCTTAACCGAAGCCTTACCCTAACCCTTGACCTAATTCTAACACGTACGCTAACACTAACAATTGCTCTAACACATACGTTAACACTAAACCTTTGTCGTACACTTACCAGTACCCAAAATTGTCCCCATTCCCTGACACTAACCCCAATCATATCCCTAACCCTAACCCTTAGAGTAACACGTGCCCTAATCCTAACCCTTACACTAACACTAACCTGTGCCCTAACATGTACGCTCAACCTCAAACGTTGTCATACGCTAACCTGTACCCTATACCGTCCCTGTTCCCTAACCCTAACACTAACCCTAACCCTTACCCTAACCGTAACCCATGCCGTAATCCTAACCCTTACGCTAACACTAACCCGTGCCCTAACAAGTACACACACCCTAAACCGTTGTCGTACACTAACCTGTACCCTAACCATGCCCGTTCCCTAACCCTAACCCTAAGCCTAACCCTAACCCTAACTCTTACCCAAAGCCTTAACCTAACACGTGCTCTAATCCTAACTTGTATGCTAACACTAACCTGTGCCCTAACACGTACACTAACCCGCAACCGTTGTCGTACCCTAACCTGTACCCTAAACTGTCGCCGTTCCCTAACCCTAACCCTAATCATAAACGTAACCCGAACCCTTATCTGAAGCCTTACCCTAACCCGTGCCCTAATCCTAAGCCGTACGCTAACAGTAAAACGTGTCCTAACACGTACACTAACCCTAAACAGTTTTCGTACACTAAACTGTACCCTAAACCGTCCCCATTCCCTAACCCTAACCCTAAGCCTAACCCTAACCCTAACACTTACCAGAAGCCTTACCCAAAACATTGCCAAAATCCTAACTTGAATGCTAACACTAACCCGTGCCCTAACACGTACGCTCACCTTGAACCTTTGTCGTAACCTAACCTGTACCCTAAACCATCCCCGTTACCTAAACCTAACCCTAACCCTTACCGTAACCCTATGCTTTAACCACAGCCTTACCCTAACCGGTGCCCTAATCCTAAACCTTACACTAACACTAACCCGTGGCCTAACACGTACGCTAAGCGTAAACCATTGTCATATCCTAACCCGTACCCTAAACGGTCCCCGTTCCCTAACCCTAACCCTAACTTTGTCTTAACCCTACCACTTACCCGAAGCCTTACCCTAACCAGTGCCCTAATATTAACACTTACACTAACACTAACCTGTACCCTAACATGTACACTAACCCTCAACCATTGTCGTACCCTAACCTGTATCCTAAACCGTCCCCGTTCCCTAACCCTAACCCTAACCGTAACGCTAACCCTAACCATAAACCTTACCCGAAGCCTTACCCTAACCCGTGCCCTAATCCTAAACTTTACACTAACACTAACATGTGCCCTAATATGTACGCTAACCCTAAACCGCTGTCATAACCTAAGATGTAGCCTAAACCGTCCCTGTTCCCTATCCCTAAGCCTAACCCTAACTCTAACCCTAATCCTTACCCGAAGACTTACCCTAACCAATGCCCTAATCCTAACACTTGCACTAACGCTAACCCATGCCCTATAAGGTACGCTAACCCTAAACCGTTGTTCTACCCTAACCTGTACTCTAAACCATCCCCGTTCCCTAACCCTAACCCTAACCCTTACCCTAAACTTACGCCTTACCCCAAGCCTTACCCTAACCCGTGCCCTAAACCTAACCCTTACACTAACACTATTCAGTGCCCTAAAACGAACACTAACCCTAAACCGTTGTTGTAACCTAACCTATACCCAAAACCCTCCCCGTTCCCTAACCCTAACCCTAACCCTAACCGGAACACTTATCTGCAGCCTTACCCTAACCCGTGCCCTAATCCTAACTCGTACACTAACACTAACCCGTGCCCTAAAACGTACGCTAACCCTCAACCGTTATCATACCCTAACCTGTACCCTAAACCGTCCCTGTGACCTAACCCTAACCTTAACCCTAACACTAACCCTAACACTAACATGAACACTTACCTGAAGCGTTACCCTAACCCATGTCCTAATCCTAACACGTACGCTAACACTAAACCGTGTCCTAACACGTACTCTAACCCTAAACTGTTTCCGTACACTAACCTGTACCCTAAACCATACCCATTCACTAACCCTAAACCTAACCCTAACCCTAACACTAACCCTTACACGAAGCCTTACCATAACCTGTGCCCTAATCCTAACTTGTATGGTAACACTAACATATGCCCACGTATGCTAACCCTCAACCGTTGTCGTACCCTAACCTGTACCCTAAACCGTCTCCGTTTCCTAACCCTAAACCTAACCCTTACACTATCCCTACCCCTTACCCGAAGCCTTACGCTAACACGTGCCCTGATCCTAACCCTTACACTAACACTAACCCATGCCCTAACACGTACGCTAACCCTAAACACTTGTTCTACCCTAACCTGTACCCTAAACCGTCCCCGTGCCCTAACCCTAACCCTAACACTAACCCTAACCCTAACACTTACCCGAAGCCTTACCCTAACCCGTGCCCTAACCCTACCCTTACACTAACACTATTCCATGCCCTAACGTATACACTAACCGTAAACCGTTGTCGTACCCTAACCTGTACCCTAAACTGTCCCCGTTCCCTAACACTAACAAAAACCCTTACCCAACCCTACCACTTACCCGAAGCCTTACCCTAACCCGTGCACTAATCCTAACACTTACACTAACACTGAACCGTGCCCTAACAAGTAAGCTAACCCTAAACACCTGTTCTACCCTAACCTATACCCTAAACCATCCTCGTGCCCTAACCCTAACCCTAACCCTAACCATAACCATAACCCTAAAGGTAACCCTTACCCAAAGCCTTACCCTAACACTTGACCTAATTCTAACATGTACGCTAACACTAACAATTGCTCTATCACATACGTTAACCCTAAACCGTTGTCATACACTTACCTGTACTCTAAATTGTCCCCGTTCCCTGACACTAACCCCAATCATATCCCTAACCCTAACCCTTACCGTAACACGTGCCCTAATCCTAACCCTTACACTAACACTAACCCGTGCCCTAACACGTACGCTCAACCTAAACCGTTGTCGTACGCTAACTTGTACACTATACCGTCCCTGTTCCCTAACCCTAATACTAACTCTAATCCTTACCCTAACTGTAACCCGTGCCATAATCCTAACCTATACGCTAACAAGGACCCGTGCGCTAACAAGTACGCTCACCCTAAACCGTTGTTGTACACTAACCTGTACCCTAACTGTGCCCGTTCCCTAACCCTAAACCTAAGCCTAACCCTAACCCTAACTCTTCCCCGAAGCCTTAACCTAACACGTGCTGTAATCATAACTCGTACGCTAACACTAACCTGTGCCCTAACACGTACACTAACCCGGAAACATTGTCGTACCCTAACCTGTACTCTAAACCATCGCCGTTGCCTAACACTAACCCTAATCATAAACCTAACCCTTACCCTTATCCGAAGCCTTACCCAAACCCGTGCCCTAATCCTAAGCCGTACACTAACAGTAAAGAGTGTCCTAACACGTACGCAAACCCTAAATGGCTTTCGTACACTAAACTGTACCCTAAACCGTCCCCATTCCCTAACCCTAACCCTAAGCCAAACCCTAAACGTAACACTTACCAGAAGCCTTACCCAAAACATTGCCCTAATCCTAACTTGTACGCTAACACTAACCCATGCCCTAACACGTACGCTCACCCTAAACCATTTTCATACCCTAACGTGTACCTCACACCGTCCCCATTCCCAAAGCCTAACCCTAACCCTTAACCTAACCCTACCCATTACCCGAAGCCTTACCCTAATCCGTGCCGTAATAGTAACCCTTACACTAACACTAACCCATGCCCTAACACGTACCCTAACCCTAAACTGTTGTCGTACACTAACCTGTACCCTAAAACGTCCCTGTTCCCTAACCCTAACCCTAACCATAACACTAAACCTAACCCTTACCCGAAGCCTTACCCTAACCCGTGCTCTACTCCTAACCCACACGCTAACACTAACCCTTGCCCTAACACGTATGTTAACCCTAAATTGTTGTCGTACACTAACCTGTACCCTAAACTGTCCCCGTTCCCTAACCCTAACCCTAAGTCTAACCCTAACCCTAACTTTTACCCGAAGCCTTAACCTAACCTGTGCTCTAATCCTAACTCGTACGCTAACACTAACCTGTGCCCTAACACGTACGCTAACCCGCAACCGTTGTCGTACCCCAACCTGTACCCTAAATTGTCGCCGTTCCCTAACCCTAACCCTAATCATAAACCTAACCCTAACCCTTATCTGAGGCCTTACCCTAACCCATGCCCTAACAGTAACCCGTGTCCTAACAAGTATGCTGACCCTAAACAGTTTCCGTACACTAAACTGTACCCTAAACCATCCCCGTTCCCTAACCCTAACCCTAAGCCTAACCCTAACCTTAACACTTATCAGAAGCCTTACACAAAAATTGCCCTACTCCTAACTTATACGCTAACACTAACCTGTGCCCTAACACGTACGCTCACCCTAAAATGTTGTCGTAACCTAACCTGTATCCTAAACCGTCCCCATTACCTAAACATAACCCTAACCCTAACCCTAACCCTTACCCTTACCCTAAGCCTTATCCTAACCCGTGCCCTAATCCTTACCCATACGCTAACACTAACCCTTGCCCTAACACCTACGTTAACCCTAAACCGTTGTCGTACACTAAACTTTACCCTAAAGTGTCCCCATTCCCTAACCCTAACCCTAACCCTAACCCATACCCAAAGCCTTATCCTAACCCGTGCCCTAATCCTTACCCATACGCTAACACTAACCCTTGCCCTAACACCTACATTAATCCTAAAACGTTGTCATACACTAACCTGTACCCTAAACCGTCCCCATTCCCTAACCCAAACCCTAACGCTTACCCTAACCCTATGCCTTACCCGAAGACTTACCCTAACCCCTGCCCTAATCCTAACCCGTTCGCTAACACTAAGCCGTGCCCTAACAGGTACGCTAGCCCTGAACCTTTCTTGTACCATAAACTGTACCCTAAACGGTCCCCATCCCCTAACCCACACACTAACACTAACCCTAACCGTGCCCCTTACTCGCAGCCTTCCCCTAACCAGTGCCCTAACCCTAACCCTTACACTAACACTAACCCATGCCCTAACACGTACTCTAACCCTCAACCGTTGTCGTACCCTAACCTGTACCCCAGAATGTCCCCGTTCCCTAACCCTAACCCTAACCCTTACACTAACACTAACCCATGCCCTAACACGTACTCTAACCCTCAACCGTTGTCGTACCCTAACCTGTACCCCAGAATGTCCCCGTTCCCTAACCCTAACCCTAACCCTTAACCTAACCCTACCCATTACCCGAGGCCTTACCCGAATCCGTGCCGTAATAGTAACCCTTACACTAACACTAACCCATGCCCTAACAC
>NW_006782597.1:0-603 GCF_000442215.2 Lipotes vexillifer | reverse complement strand
AACAAAACTCAAAGCTGTCAGAAAGAAAAAAATTAAGAAAACAATACCATATGCAATCACACCCAAAAGAGTAAGATACCTAGGAACAAACACACCTAAGCAGGTAAAAGACATGTACTCAGAAATCTAACAGCCATTGGTGAAAGAAGTTGAAGGCAACAGAAAAGGATGGGAAAATATAGCAGGCGCATGGACTGGAAGAATTAATACTGTTAAAATAACCACACGACCAAACACAATCTACAGATTTAATGCAATCCCTATCAGAATACCAAAGCACTTTCACAGAACTTGAAAAAGTAAATTTAAAATTTGTATAGAAACACAAAGACCCCAAATAGCCAAACAGTCTTGAGAAAGAACAGAGCTGGAGGCATCACGCACCTTGACTTCAGATTATACTGCAAAGTGACAGTCATCAAAGAGAATCGGACCGGAGCAAAAACAGACACAAAGATCACTGGAATAGAATAGAGATGCCAGAAATAAGCCCACACACTTATATTTAATTGATTTATGACAAAACAGGCAATATGGAGAAAAAAACTGTCTCTTCAATAAGTGGTACTGGGAAAACTGGTCAGCTACATGGAAAAGAATAAA
>NW_006782595.1:0-371 GCF_000442215.2 Lipotes vexillifer | reverse complement strand
ACGGGCTCTAGGCACATGGGCTTCAGTAGTTGTGGCTCGCAGGCTCTAGAGCGCAGGCTCAGTTGTTGTGGCACACGGGCTTAGTTGCTCCACGGCATGTGGAATCTTCCCGGACCAGGGCTCGAACCTGAGTTCCCTGCATTGGCAGGTGGATTCTTAACCACTGCGCCACCAGGGAAGTCCCAAGATTTATTTTAAAATTAAAATTAATATGGGCAGGAAGCTTCTTGGTTTTCACTGATCTTCCCAAGTAAGTTAAAACTAAGCACTATCTGGCACATATATACAGTGGAATATTACTCAGCCATAAAAGGAATGAAATTGAGTTATTTGTAATGAGGTGGATGGACCTAGAGTCTGTCATACAGAGT
>NW_006782593.1:0-230 GCF_000442215.2 Lipotes vexillifer | reverse complement strand
GCCTCTGACTTGGGCTTGCCTGCCCCCAGCCAAAGTCTTGTAACTGGTGATAATGATGCTGACATGTCGAGGAGAATTTTTCAGCAAATATCTGGATCTTAAATCACCTGTAGAGTATTTTAGAGCAGCTGGGAGAAGCAAAGGTGACGAAGAGGGGACTGGCAGGGGTTAGGGTTCTCCTAAAGAAGAAAGAAAGCATTCATTCATTCACGGAGTCACCATTGAGCACC
>NW_006782592.1:0-338 GCF_000442215.2 Lipotes vexillifer | reverse complement strand
CCCCCCCCCCCCTGCCGATGCAAGGGACACGGGTTCGTGCCCCGGTCTGGAAAGATCCCACATGCTGCAGAGCGGCTAGGCCCGTGAGCCATGGCCGCTGAGCCTGCGAGTCCAGAGCCTGTACTCCGCAACGGGAGAGGCCACAACAGTGAGAGGCCCATGTACCGCAAAAAAAAACAAAAAACAAACAAAAAAAAAACAACAAAAAAAGGAATATTATGAAAGTTAGTTGCTTTTAAATTTAATGTATAAATATCTAATTTTAAAAAGTAAAAAGTTTTGGGCTTCCCAGGTGGCGCAGTGGTTGAGAGTCCGCCTGCCGATGCAGGGGACACGGG
>NW_006782590.1:0-6308 GCF_000442215.2 Lipotes vexillifer | reverse complement strand
CCTCCTCAGAACTGTCCAGGGCTCTATCTATTGCCTGGAATGTTCTTTCCCCTATTCTCTGCTAACTCCTACTCATGGTTCTGTTCATTTCTTTTTTATTTTTTTTTTTAATATTTAAGCAACTTTATTATTTTTTAAAAAATATTTATTGGAGTATAGTTGCTTTACAATGTTGTATTAGTTTCTACTGTACAGCAAAATGAATTGGTTATACATATACATATAGTCTCTGTTCATTTCTAAGGAGACACTTTCCCTAAAATACTTGTCACAGTAAGGTTCCTGGATTAGGATGCTGAAGGCCTGAACCATGAAAGTTGGGTAAAGAGCTGGCAGGTTTTTAGGTTAGCTTAGGGGAGGTAGAATGGACTGGATGGTGGCTAATTTCATATGACAAATGAAAGGCAAATAAATAATTTGCCTTTATAATTTGCCTAAATAATTTGTGGGGCCCAGTGTGAAATGAAAACACAGGGCACATTGTTAACGAATGATTAAGAGTTTCAAATGGTGATATTGAAGCATTTGATCAAGTGTGAGGCCCTTCACTGAATGGGGTCCAGTGTACCTGCACAGATCACATACTCCTGAAGCTAGCCCTCACGAAGGGAGAGTGTGGAGATGAGGGTTATTTTTAGCACAAGGGTAAGATGGTGGGACGTACCTATGGTGGAGAAAACTAATCGAGAGAGGGGGGCAGACTTAGGCAAATGTTGGAACTGCTAAAATTTAGTTATTTGTGACACTTTGATCAGGTAGTGTCCAGTGGGCATTTGAATATCTGCCTGGAAAAAAGTCTGCTTTTATTTTCTTCATTACCTACCTGTTCCTTCTCAGGTCCCACATCCACAACCCCTAGTAACTTTTATATTTTAGGATGAATCAAAATTTTAAACCAAAGAATAATTGAATCTGCTTTAAAGTAACAAAGAGAAGGCTTTTGTCTCCATCAGGATTACAGGGTATATTGTGCTAAACACTGGGAAAGAGAATCCAGTTGATTATTTTAAGGCACTGAAGACAGTAACTGTTCTCCCAAGCTGAATCCTGGAGACTTGAAAGCGATAATAATCTTCTAAAGGTACCTTATTTATTGATCTACCCAACTCAGGGATTTTTATTTATTTTTACCTTGTACTCCTTGTGGTTGACTTCCTTTTAGTAAACCATTTATTTCCATAACAGTCTTAATGGCATTTTTTTCTGAAATTACATGAAAGCCAATTATGAGGGCTGCAATATAAAACCATCCTACGCAACCCAGCTTCCTGATTCCTGACATGGGTCTTTGTGGAAAAAAGGTGACTGGTGTTTAGCTATTGTGTTAAGTCTATTGAAAGATGACACGGATGATGGTGCTGCTGAGCGTTCTCCCATGACTCATAGACGGAGTTGCCTAGTAACTAACCCAAAATAACACTGCTGATGCACATCAAACCCGGGAGCCATGAGCTGCTGTGAATCAGGACAAAGGTGTCCCAGTCAGCGGCTAACTTTTCTTCTCATTCATGGTTTTAATTTGGAAATTTTGTGGCCTTTGGTCAGTGATCCATAGAGTGAATAAGAACTTCTGGGTCTATGACATCAAATCTAGTGGCTTTCTCTTTTTTCTTTACTGACTGTGTAGGCTTCTTTGAAAGATTGATCCAGTAATGAAAGACGTGGGGGTCGGCTCAAACTAAATAGAGTAATAAACCAGCTCAGCCTTCAAAGGAAAACATGAGTTTATCATACTTTTCTGGGCTTTGTTATCTGTTTGGTTTTTATTTTTATTTTTTTAAATATCAGAATTAAGATATACTTCACAATTTAATTTAAATGTCTCCTTGTTATATGTTCTTCCAAAAAATACATGTATATATTTTAATGCAATTGATTTTAATTATGTTATATTCAGTCATTTTTACCATGTATAAATAAATAAATGCTCGAATGTCAACTGTAAAAATAACAACAGCAAAAATTCCAAACTCTATGTATGTATGCAGCTATGTGTGTATATGTGTGTTTACGTATACATTCACAGTGTTGGATTCAATAAAAGGTACAATGCAATGAAGGTGGAGAAAAGTTCATTGGACTTGCAAGTTAGGTCAGCATTGGTGATCTCAAAAAGCTTCAGTGAGCTTTGTCTGAACAGGCTCTGAGAGGACTGAGAGAAGCTATGTATTGCTAACGAAATATGGGTGTCATTGTGAATATTATTCTTAGAAGAGGTTGAAAAATAAAAGATGTATCTTTTGTCCTTATTTAAAAATTTGAGAGTATCAAGTCGGCTCTGATTTCAGTGCTTGAAAAAATCTGCACACTCATTCTGCTTCCCCAAATTCCCTTGCGGCAGTTTACTGCACTCCCTGTCATTAGTAGCCGTCTTTACATGTAGACTCTGAGGAGTGTCCCTTTGTCCTGCAGCACTTACTGTCAGGGCAACTGACTGTTCATTTCTTCTTCGTGGAGGAATGTGTGTGTGTATTGGGGAAAGGGCTTTGTTCATTCCCACTGTATTTCGCACAATCATTTAGAGACAATTTTCTGCATTTTTGGTTTGTAGGTATGGTTGTCTTAAGATATGTGAGTGGTAGTAATTCTATGTAAATCCTAATTGCATTTGTTTCAATGGGGAACAATAATACTAATAAATAATTATCAAAATAGCATATTTATTTATATATTTTCAGAAAATATTTCAGCACAGAAAATAAAGTCAGAAGAAACTTTGAAATTTTAATCTATTTCTGTAATTTAAATGTAACACCAACTATTGCAGAAAATCTCTTGTAGACAGCAATAATGAGATATGTGATATTAATGAGATTGACCAAAGGACAAGGATATTTGACTTTCTCAAGTGCTCTTTGAAAGCTTGAGTTCTCATTCGATTTTTATAGAAATCCTAAGACGAGAGGAAATCTGAAAAATCCATGTTATTAACAATCTACATCCTGAAGTCAACACAAGTGGTTATGAACAAATTGTTTCTTCTATTTTCACTTTTTTTGTTTGTGTTGGAAATCGTGATTAAGCTGTATAGGGTTTCAGGATGATCATCTTTAGCATTTATCCCCATTTTAAATTTAGAATTTGGCTTTCATTAATGTCACGCTAAGACCAATTTTAAATCACAATAACTACTAAAATAAAGAAGTTCTGGTAAGATGTAAGGGTGATTGGGATGCTCTACACAGGAGCCCCTTTGGCACCTAGGCACCCAATTCCTCCAGCTCTGGCTAGAGGAATTGAAAGCTAATGACTCAAAGGTAAATCCTTTACCAGGAATTACCTCACTGGAAGGCAGCTGCTTCACCCAGGCATGTGTCTCCCCAGGGACAGCCAATATTCAATGACTTGACCATGTGGGGACATAAAAACTTGGCCCCTCGCCTCCATTATGGAAAACTTTGAAGGCACTTCCAGCTTCAAAACTCACTGTAGGATTGGCCAAGGTTCTGATGCAACAGCTTCACAGATTGACCTCTTCCTCTGCCTAATTCATCCTTCACAGGTATTATTTCCCCATCCCTGATAACTTCTGCATGAAAGTCTTAGTGTCACAAAATATATTTCATATGACCTATAATAAAGGGATAATATTCACATATATTGAGTCAACATCTTTTTTTACACAATTCATTTGCTAGAAAGATAAACCAATTAAGAGTGACATTTCCCTCAAGCAATGGGGCCTGTAGGCATAGGCAGAGCCCAGAGGATAATGTACAACATATAAGATACCTTTATTTTAGACAGTGAGCCCCGCAATACTTCTAAATAATTTTAAAGAAGAAGTAACAGAATATTATTTTAGAAAAATTATTTTGACCACTAAAGGTATGAGGGATTAGGGAAATACAGAAGTACCAGTTCAGAGGCTGCTTTTGCCCAGGTGAGAAATCTTTGGGTTTGAAAGACAGCTGATGCAGTGGTAGTTGAGCCCCTCTCCAGAGCCATGCAGGAGAGAGAACCACTGGACTTAGTTGGTGATTGGACAGGACACAGGAAGGAGAGAGAGGAATCAGAGAGGAAGTGGAGTTCTCCAAATCTGTTGGCTGTCTGAGTGAATGGTGATGTTCTTCACCGGATTGGGATAACTGGAGGGGAAGTAGGCTAGAGAGGAAAGATAAATCAGTTTTAGACCAGCTGAATTTCAACAAAAGGTGCTTAGAGAGAATGGAGTGATTTTGAATGAGAGAGGAGAGATTACTTTGACTTGTGTATTAGAAACAACAAGGTATTCTGTTTATTTTCTTTTGTAACAAATAAGTAGTATTACTCAGACTTGATATAATATCTTTTCTATATTTGTTCCCACTCTCTATGGTTCCCAAACTCGTTGTCTTCAAACCAGTCAACTCAGAACTTTATTTGAGCACATGTGTCAATTTTCTACAGCAAAAAGATTCTGGTCTAAAATGGGTCCCCAGAAAAGCACTGGGAAGACCTGATTATCTGGTTACTGACAGTCACATTTAGTAGCGTAACTAATTTCAGTTCCAAATAGGAACTGAAGCAGTAAGAAAGTTAGGCAATAAGGAAAAAGGTATTTGGGGATATTGACTGCGCTGCCTCAAAGAAAACATCATTCAGTCTTGACTTAAATTCTCTTTAGTTTACCAAGGGGAACACTGAACAAGATTCTCTTTCTTTCTCTCTCTTTTACATTCTATATCTCTATATAATGTATTATCTATTATATATAATATTTTATATTATATATTACAAATGAATATATATGTATTTCATAACTTCACATCTGTCTATTTGACAAATATGGGCAATGTATCATTCCCTCATCATTTTATAACTTGGCATGTAAATACCGAATGAATTAAAAGAAACTTTTTTTGGCAAATATCACACTTTAAGGGTGTATACGAAGGGCAAGTCTACAGAATATGGATTACTACAAGCAGAGACTTGTGCATCTGCCCTGATAATGCTCGTATCAACTTCTGAACCTCAGAGGGACTCTCTCCCTTGTTTCATAAAAGCAAGTCCTACATGCCCTGATAATGAATTAAGTCAATTACTTTGGTATTTATAAATGAGCTGTCAGCATGTGAATGCATACCTTCATTGGGGTAGACGGCCATGGAACCAGGAATTCTTCTCTTAACCACTTTTCATACTAGAAAAATCATACCAATAATTGAACCAGCTTGCTTTGGATGAGATAAACTGCACATCACTATTAATTTATGAAAAAACAATAATTGCAGCCAAAAGAATCAATTTTACCATATTAGACACATTTGTTCAAAAGGGTTTAAACCAGATCATCCAGAAGTTAGATATTTTGATCACCTCTGCTTTAGATTTTCTGCCATTTGTGTGTGTTTTTTCTCTTTCTTTCTTTCTTTTTTTAACACAAGTAGGCTCTGTAAATGCTGGAAAAATATTAAAAATCATGGAGCAACAAGAAAATTATCTTTCTTTCCCTGTGAGTTATATATTCTAAGTGTAATTATAGAGAGGTGGCCTGAATGACCTTGCTTGTGGACTGATGCCATCTGCTCACCTGTGGATTTCTGTTTCGGGGCATAATGCCTACTTGCAGATGCACGCTGGAGCTGTAGAACATGACATACTCCTACCTGCTCCTACTCTTTCACTGCCCTTCTGTTCCCAGGAATATTTATTTGTGCAGAATTAGGAGTAACTGGGAATAACATGAAAAGGAAAACACTGTTACTTGTAACTATTCATCATCTCAGCCTCTCTAGAATTCATTTTTCTGCAGAAGCATTATAAATCCCCCTGGATCATATGTCAAAAAAGAAGAAAAAATTTTATTTATGGAGCACTGAAGTATCACTTTAGTTTTAGCTGAAGAAACATGAAGTAATTTCATTCAAACTCTTTGAAAAGTTTCATAGATGACTTCTTTCAATTTTGACCTGCTACCAGGGCAAAAACCATATCCATTTCATTAAAAGTCATGAGGTTTATTTATTTAGTTTTTTTGGTGTAAAGTAAAATAAATGTCAAAGTGTAATTAAAAGTGACTTTTCCAAGAGAGGATGCTGAGTGCCATCAAAGGAACTTCTATTAGATGAAGAATCGTTTCATCTTCCTGAGTCCTGGACCCTATTGCTGGACATCTAAGCAAAGGCAATGACGTTAGTGAACATATGAAGCTTAGAAGGGGATAAATACAGGGCCGCCAAACCTGGAAAGTATTTTTTTTTTTTGGGGGGGGTACGCGGGCCTCTCACTGTTGTGGCCCCTCCCGTTGCGGACCACAGGCTCTGACGCGCAGGCTCAGTGGCCATGGCTCACGGGCCCAGCCGCTCCGCGGCATGTGGGATCTT
>NW_006782589.1:0-355 GCF_000442215.2 Lipotes vexillifer | reverse complement strand
GTAGGATAGTATTGCTATAAACTTCCCTCTTAGAACTGCTTTTGCTGCATCCCATAGATTTTGTGTCATAGTGTTTTCATTGTCATTTGTTTCTGGGTAGTTTTTGATTTCCTCTTTGATTCCCTCTGTGATCTCTTGGTTATTTAGTAGTGTATTGTTTAGCTTCCTTATGTTTGTATTTTTTACAAATTTTTTCCTGTAATTGATATCTAGTCTCATAGCATTGTGGTCTAAAAAGATGTTTGATACGATTTCAATTTTCTTAAATTCACCGAGGCTTGATTTGTGACCGAAGATATGATCTATCCTGGAGAATGTTCCATGATCACTTGAGAAGAAAGTGTATTCTGTTGTT
>NW_006782588.1:0-547 GCF_000442215.2 Lipotes vexillifer | reverse complement strand
CCCATGTCCCCTGCATCGGCAGGCGGACTCTCAACCACTGTGCCACCAGGGAAGCCCTACATTTTCTTTTAATGTAAATAGGGTTTGAACTGAGCAGGTCCACTTCTATGTGGATTTTTTTCAATAGTAAATACTATAGCACTGCACAATCTGCTGGTGCGGAATTGCAGATATGAAAGAACTGGAGATGGTGAGGAGCCGCATATACGGAGGGCCAACTGTAAGTTATATGCAGATTTTCAACTGTGTGGACGGTTGGCACCCCTAACCCCCTTGTTGTTCAAGGGTCAGCTGTAATGGGGTTTACCCTGTATACAAGATTTATCTAAATAACTTAGTGTCATTTGGGCATAGGAAGTAAGTAATGGAATGGATTCATTGTAAATCAATCATCTACTACCTCTTTTAATCAGCAAAAGCATTTTCAAGACAGCCTGCTAAGGTCAAGGTATTATGGAACAGAATAAGCCTAATTTAGTTATTCTTTTTTTTTTTAAATAAATTTATTTATTTATTTTTGGCTGTGTTGGGTCTTCGTTTCTGTGCG
>NW_006782587.1:0-266 GCF_000442215.2 Lipotes vexillifer | reverse complement strand
AAAAGCCCAGGACCAGATGTCTTCACAGGCGAATTCTATCAAACATTTAGAGAAGAGCTAACAGCTATCCTTCTTAAACTCTTCCAAAATATAGCAGAGGGAGGAACATTTCCAAACTCATTCTACGAGGCCACCATCACCCTGATACTAAACACAGACAAAAATGTCACAAAAAAAGAAAACTGCAGGCCAATATCTCTGAAGAACATAGATGCAAAAATCCACAACAAAATACTAGCAAACAGAATCCAACAGCACATTAAAAG
>NW_006782586.1:0-207 GCF_000442215.2 Lipotes vexillifer | reverse complement strand
AATATCAGTGAGCAGGGGCAAAACAGAGGGAGAGTGCAAAGATAGCACCCACACCCTGAGGTCTCTAGAAAGGATTGCAGTCAGACCCAGAGGCACGTTTGTTACGAGCCTGCCCCTCAGGCCACAGCTATGATGATGAGTTCATAGGTCTCCTTTATAGAAAGAGCTCCTGGCTCTGTTACTTCTTGCTGTGCGCTGGAGGTAGTT
>NW_006782585.1:0-653 GCF_000442215.2 Lipotes vexillifer | reverse complement strand
CTACAGTTGCTCCCAAAGTCCACTGCCTCAATTTTGGGATGATTCATTGTCTATTCAGGTATTGCACAGGCACAGGGTACATCAAGTTGACTGTGGAGATTTAATCCACTGATCCTGAGACTGCTGGGAGAGATTTCCCTTTCTCTTCTTTGTTTGCACAGCTCCTGGAGTTCAGCTTTTGATGTGGCCCCGCCTCTGCATGTAGGTCGCCTGAGGGCGTCTGTTTTTCACTCAGACAGGATATGGTTAAAGTAGCAGCTGTCTTGGGGGCTCTGGCTCACTCAGGTGGGGGGCAGGGAGGGGTACGGAAGGTGGGGCGAGCCTGTGGCGGCAGAGGCCAGTGTGAAGTTTCACCAGCCTGAGGTACACCGTGTGTTCTTCTGGGGAAGTTGTCCCTGGATCACGGGATCGTGGCAGTGGTGGGCTGCACAGGCTCCTTGGAGGGGAGGTGTGGATAGTGACTTGTGCTTGTGCACAGGCTTCCTGGTGTCTGCAGCAGCAGCCTTAGCGTTGCATGCCTATCTCTGTTGTCCGTGCTGATAGCGGCAGCTAGCGTCCGTCTCTGGAGCTCGTTTAGGTGGTGCTCTGAATCCCCTCTCCTCGTGAACCCCGAAACAATGGTCTCTTGCCTCTTAGGCAGGTCCAGACTCTTT
>NW_006782582.1:0-397 GCF_000442215.2 Lipotes vexillifer | reverse complement strand
TCCTCACACTTGCAGAGTCAGTGCCTTCAACGCCCTGTTTGACACACTTTGCAATTTCTGCGTGAGATGGACAGGAATGGGGAGAACCAACGAGAGACTAGGCGTAGGTGTTTAGACGAGCACATTGAACTGTAAATTCCCACCAGCAAGAAGAATGAACCAAAGCCTCAGCATGCCATGCCTGAACCAGACTAGGGTCTGAAGCAATCCTGCGGGATGGCGGCCAGCTCACAAGAAAGCGAGGGGAGAAAAGGAGCTCAGGGCCACTGCATTTCACAAACCTGCAGAGTTATAGATGACGGCTTTTGTCCAAAAACATACTGAAGTTAGGCTACGAAGAGAACTTGAAAGTGAAGCAGAATTGCAGGAAACTGATTTCAGGAGGTGGTTTGGAATT
>NW_006782581.1:0-11225 GCF_000442215.2 Lipotes vexillifer | reverse complement strand
ATAAAACATCCCAGATACCTAACCCTAACCCTAATCCTAACCCTTACCTGAAGCCTTACCCTACCCGTACCCTAATCCTAAACCATACGCTAACACTAACCCATTCCCTAGCACGTATGCTAACCGTAAACCGTTGTCATACCCTAACCCTTACCCAAAACCGTCCCCGTTCCCTAACCTTAACCCTAACACTAACACTTACCCGAAGCCTTATCCTTACCTTTACCCGAAGCCTTAGCCTACCCTGTGCCCTAATCCTAACCCATACGCTAACACTAACACGTGCCCTAAAACGTATGCTAAACCTAACCGTTGTCGTTGCCTACACTGTACCCTAAACCGTCCCCATTACCTAACCCTAACACTAACCCTTGCCCGAAGCATTACCCTAACCCATGCCCTTATCCTAATGCGTACGCTAACACTTACCCTTGCCCTAACAGGTATGCTAAACCTAAACCGTTGTCATAACCTAACCTGTATCCTAAATCATCTTCATTCCCTAAGTCTACCACTAACCCTTACCCGAAACCTTACCCTACCCCGTGCCCTAACCATGACCCGTACACTAACACGTGCCCTATTACGGATGCTAACCCTAACCGTTGGCGTTCCCTAAACTGTACCCTAAATCATCCCTGTTAGCTAACACTAACCCTTACCCAAAGACTTACCCTACCCCGTGCCCTAATCCTAACCCGTATGCTAACACTAACACGTGCCCTAAAACGTATGCTAACCCTAACCGTTGTCGTTACCTACACTGTACCCTAAACCGTCCCTGTTACCTAACCCTAACACTAACCCTTGCCTGAAGCCTTACCCTAACCTGTGCCCTTATCCTAATGCGTACGCTAACACTTACTCATGCCCTAACAGGTATGCTAAACCTAAACCGTTGTCATAAACTAACCTGTATCCTAAATCATCTTCATTCCCTAACTCTACCACTAATCCTTACCCGAAACCTTACCCTACCCCGTGCCCTAACCCTGACCCGTACACTAACACTAACACGTGCCCTATTACGTATGCTAACCCTAACCGTTGGCGTTCCCTAAACTGTACCCTAAATCATCCCCGTTACCTAACACTAACCCTTACCCAAAGACTTACCCTAAACCGTGCCCTAATCCTAACACGTACGCTAACACTAACCCGTGCCCTAACACGTACGCTAAACCTGAACCATTGTCATACACAAACCTGTACCCTAAACTGTTCCCGTTCCCTAACCCTAACCCTAACCGTAACCCTTACCCGAAACCTTACCCAAACTCGCGGCCTAATCCTAACCCGTACGCTAACAGTAACCTGTGCCCTAACACGTATGCTAACCCTAAACCGTTGACGTACACTAACCTGTACCCTAAAACATACCCATTCCCTAACCCTAACCCAAAGCCTTACCTAACCCGTTCCCTAATCCTACCCCGTATGATAACACTAATACGTGCCCTAACACGTATACTAACCCTAAAGCGTTGTCGTACGCTGAACTTTACCCTAATCCGTGCCCGTTACCTAACCCTAGCCCTAACCCAAACCCTTACCCAAAGCCTTACCCTAAACTGTGCCCTAATCCTAACCCGTACACTAACACTAAACCGTGCCCTAACACGTACGCTAATCCCAAACCGTTGTCGTACCCTAACCTGTACCTTACACCATCCCCGTTCCCTAACACTAACCCTAACCCTAAACCTTACCCGAATCCTGACCCTAAAACATGCCCTAATCCTAACCGGTACGCTAACACTAACCCGTGCCCTAACACATACGCTAACACTGAACCATTGTCGGACACAAACCTGTACCCTAAAACATCCCCATTCCCTAATCCTAACACTAACCATTACCCGAAGCCTTACCCTAACACGTGCACTAATCCTAATGTGTACGCTAACACTAACCCATGTCCTAACACGTTCACTAACTCTAAACCGTTGTCGTACCATAACCTGTAGCCTAAGCCATACCCGTTCCCTAAACCTAACCCTAACGCTAACACTAACCCTTACCCAAAGCCTTACCCTAACCCGCGCCCTAATCCTAACCCGTACTCTAACATTAACCCATGCCCTAACATGTAGGCTAAACTTGTACCATTGTCGTATACAAACCTGTACCCTAAACCGTCCCCGTTCCCTAAATCTAACCCTAACACTAACGCTAACACTAACCCTTACCCTAACACGTGCATTAAACCTATCTCTTACGCTAACACTACCCCATGCCCTAACACGAATGCTAACCCTAAACTGGTCATACCCTAACCTGTACCTTAAACCATCCCCGTTCCCTAACCCTAACCCTAATCCGAAGCCTTACCCTACCACGTGCCCTATTCCTAACCCGTACGCTAACACTAACACGTGTCCTAACACGTATGCTAACCCTAAGCGTTGTCGTACCCTAACCTGTACGCTAAACCGTCCCATATTCCTACCACTAAACGTAACCCTAACCTTAAATCTAACCCTTACCCGAAGCCTTACCCTACCACGTGCCCTATCCCTAACCCGTACGCTAACAGTAACTCGTGCCCTAACACATACGCTAACCCTAAACCGTTGTCGTACTCTAACCTGTACGCTAAACCGTCCCATATTCCTACCACTAAACGTAACCCTAACCTTAAATCTAACCCTTACCCGAAGCCTTACCCTACCACGTGCCCTATCCCTAACCCGTACGCTAACAGTAACTCGTGCCCTAACACATACGCTAACCCTAAACCGTTGTCGTACTCTAACCTGTACGCTAAACCGTCCCATATTCCTACCACTAAACGTAACCCTAACCTTAAATCTAACCCTTACCCGAAGCCTTACCCTAACCCGTGCCCTGATCCTAACATGTACAGTAACATTAACCAGTGATATAACACTTACGCTAAACCTAAACCGTTGTCGTACTCTAACCTGTACGCTAAACCGTCCCATATTCCTACCACTAAACGTAACCCTAACCTTAAATCTAACCCTTACCTGAAGCCTTACCTTAACCTGTGCCCTAATCCTAAACCGTACAGTAACACTAACCCGTGCCGTAAAACGTACGCTAACCATAAACAGTTGTTTTAACCTAACCTGTATCCTAAACCGTCCCCATTCCCTATCTTTAACACTAACCCTAAACCTAACCCTTACCCGAAGCCTTACCCTAACCCATGCCCTAATCCTAAACCATACACTAACACTAAGCCGTGCCCTAAAATCTATGCTAATCCTAAACCGTTGTGGTACCCTAACCTGTATCCTAAACCGTCCCTGTTCCCTCACACTAACCCTAACTCTAACCCTTACCTTAAACCTAAACCTTACCCGAAGCTTTACCCTAACCCGTATCCTACTCCTAACCCATACACTAACACTAACTAGTGCCCTAACATGTACGCTTACCCTAAACCGTTGTGGTACCCTACCTGTACCCTAAACAGTCCGAGGTCCCTAAACCTAACCCTAACTGTAACCCTTACCCGAAGCCTTACACTAACCTGTGCCCTAATCCTAACCCGTATACTAACACCAAACCATGCTCTAACACGTGCGCTAACACTAAACCATTGTCGTACCCTAACCTTTACCCTAAACCTCCCCGTTACCTAACCTTAACCCTAACCGTAACTCTTATCCAAAGCCTCACACTGACCCGTGCCCTAATGCTAACCGTACACTAACACGAAACTGTGCCCTAATACGTACACTAACCCTAATCCGTTGTCATACCCTAACCTGTACCTGAAACTGTCCCGGTACCTTAAAACTAACCATAACCATAAACCTTACCCGAAGCCTTACCCTAACCCGTGGCCTAAACCTAACCCGTACACTAACACTAAGCCATGCCCTAACATGTACGCTAACCCCAGAATGCTGTCATAGCTTAAACTGTCCCCATTCCATAACCCTAACCCTAAAGCTTACACGAAGCCTTACCCTAAACCGTGTCCTAATCCTAACCCGTACACTAACACTAACCCGGGCCCTAACACGTACGCTAACTCTAAAACGTTGTCGTACGCTAACCTGTACCCTAAAACGTCCACGTCCCCGAACCCTAACCCTCACCCTAAACCTTACCCGAAGTCTTACCCTAACCCGTGTCCTAATCCTAACCCATACACTAACACTAACCAGTGCCTGAACAGTTACGCTAACCCTAAACCATTGTCGTACCCTTACCAGTACCCTAAACCGTCCCTGTTCCCTAACCTTAACCCTAACCCTAAACCTTACCCGAAGCCTTACACTAACCCGTGTCATAATTCTAACCCATACACTAACACTAACCCGTGCCCTAACACGTACGCTAACACTAAATCATTGTCATACACTCACATGTACGCTAAACCGTCACCGTGTCCTAACCCTAAACCTAAACCTAACCCTAACCCTAAACCTTACCCGAAGCCTTACTCTAATCCCTGCCCTAATTCTAACCCGTACACTAACAATAACTCATGCCCTAACATATAAGCTAACCCTAAACCGTTGTACCCTAACCTGTACCCTAATTCGTCCCCTTTCCCTGACCCTAACCGTAACCTTAACCCTCACCCTAAACCTTACCTGAAGCCTTATGCTTACTCGTGCCCTAATCCTAAACCGTACACTAACAGTAAGCCGTGCGCTAACATGTACACTAACACTAAGCCTTTGTCATACCCTATCCTGTAACCCACACCACCCCTGTTCCGTAAACCTAACCCTAAACCTAGCCCTAACCCTAAACCTTACCTGAAACCTTACCCTACCGTGCCCTAATCCTAACCCCTACACTAACACTAACAGGTGCCCTAACACATATGCTAACCCTAAAATGTTGTGGTACTCTAACCTGTACCCTAAACCGTACCTGTTCCCTAACACTACACCTAAACCTAACCCTAACGCTAATCATTACCTGAAGCCTTACACTAACCCGTGCCCTAATCCTAACCCATGCACTAACACTAACCACTGCCCTAATATGTATGCTAACCCAAACCATTGTCGTACACTAACCTGTACCCTAAAACGTCCCTGTTGCCTAAACCTAACGCTAAGCCTAACCCTAACCCTAAACCTTACCTGAAGCCTTACCCTGACCTGTGCCCTGAACATTACCGGTACACTAAATTAACCCATGCCCTAACACGTACGCTAATCCTAAACCATTATCGTACCCTAATGTGTACTCTAAACCGTACCCGTTCCCTAA
The DNA here is from genome assembly GCF_000442215.2 of Lipotes vexillifer. Taxonomy (NCBI): domain Eukaryota; kingdom Metazoa; phylum Chordata; class Mammalia; order Artiodactyla; family Lipotidae; genus Lipotes; species Lipotes vexillifer. Next base: position 6,020 of record NW_006782581.1, on the reverse strand, counting down.
CCCTAAACCTAACCCTTACCAGAAGCCTTACACTAACCCTTGCCTTAATCCTAACCCGAACACTAACACTAACCCGTACACAACCCCTAAACAGTTGTCATACCCTAACCTGTACTCTAAACCATCCCCGTTTTCTAACCATAACCCTAACCGTAACCCTTACCCGAAGCCTTACCCTAACCTGTGCCCAAATCCTAACCCGTACACTATCACTAACCCGTTCTGTAACACGTAGGCTAAACCTAAACCGTTGTCGTACCCTAATCTATACCCTAAATCATGCCCGTTCCCTAACCCTTACCATAAACCTAATCCATACCCAAAGGCTGACCCTAACCCTTGCCCTAATCCTAACCCCTACACTAACACTAACACTTTCTCTAACACATACGCTAACCCTAAAATGTTGTCGTACCCTAACCTGTACCCTAAAGAGTCAAAGTTCCCTAACTCTAACCCTAAGCCTAACCCTAACCCTAACCCTTACACGAAGCCTTACCATAACCCATGTCCTAATCTTAACCCATACACTAACACATACCCATGCCCTAACACATATGCAAACCCTAAACCGTTGTCGTACCCTAACCTGTACCCTAAACCATCCCCGTTACCTAAACCTGAACCTAACCCTAACACTTACCCGAAGCCTTACCCTAACCCATGCCCTAACTCTAAACCATACACTAACACTAAGCCATGCCCTAAAATCTATGCTAATCCTAAATCGTGGTGGTCCCCTAACCTGTACCCTAAACCGTCCCTGTTCCCTCACGCTAACCCTAACCCTAACCCTTAACTGAAGCCTTGCCCTAACCCAATAAATCACAAAGGCATGACTACCTTAAAGTTTGGATCTGCTCTGTGTACAAAAACCTCGTCCACGGTACAAGGTAAATATCCCAGAGGGCGAACAATGAATCATGAAGTTGTGGTACATACGTGCAATGGAGAATCACTCAGCAATGAAATCAACATCATCAGGCCCATAGCTGCATAATGAGTGGTTTAGGTATGATGATTCTAAGGGACATAGGTCACACAGAAAAAGAAACATCATAAGATATCACTAATACAGGGAATAGAAACGTGTCTACACATGAACTGAATTACAAAACACAAGCGAGTCTCTCATTTAGAAAAGAAACTTATGCTTCCATAAGGGGAAAATGTGAGAGGCGGTGCTGCATAAAAGCAGAGATTGAAATTAGCATAGATAATGCTCCATAAACCAAATATGTAATAGACAAGACCTACTCCTTGCTCCACGAAATGGACTCAACACCCCATATTCAACACATAGGGATATACCTGACTGGTAGGAATCTTGAAACCTATGTATTTATAGGTCTCCATAAGAGAATCAAGTGTCTGTAGAGCGGCACGAAAGCAGCAGTGAAATTCTGCTAAATCCCATTATAAAAATAAATTTCAAAAACAAAACACAAGGACAGTGAAATAGAGAGACATACTTAGAGAATTCATTCAGGGCTTGTGATGAAACCTGGATTTACCACTTCTAAACCCACAGCTGTGTGAGACATAAGGCTGGACACTTAGGGCTGATAGGATCGGTGAGGTTTGGAGAGCAAATGGAGACCCTTTGAAGTCACACTGCCTGGTACCCTTTCCATGGGTCCCAACTGTCCAGGTTTAATGGATTCTTCCTTCAGCTAAAACATGCATGGGGAAGCCTGAGTATGGTCCACCTGTGTGATCGGGCAGCGTTCGTAAAAAGCATCTCAGTTTACGTGCCCTAGTACTCATGTTGGCCATTCCACACGCTTTCCTGACACTGTGCACACTTGAGGAATCAGTGCCTTTAACCTCCTGTTTGGCACAGTTTGCAAATTCTGTGGAAGATGGACAGGAATGGGGAGAACCAATGTGAGACTAGCTCTAGGTGTTTGGACGGGCACATTTAACTCCAATTTCCCAGCAGCAAGAAGAATTAACCAAACCCTTAGCCTGCCGTGCCTGAACCAAACTAGGGTCTGAAGCAATTCTGCGGTATTGTGGCCAGCTCACAAGAAAGCGAGTGGAGAAAAGGAGCTCAGGGGCACTGTAATTCACAAAACTGCAGAGTTATAAATGACAGCTTTCATCCACAAATATATTCATGTAAGGCTGAGAAGAGGAATTGAACGTCAGGCAGAATTGCAGGAAACCAATTTCAGGAGGCACTTCGGAATTGCATTTAAACCTTATGAAAATAGGCAGAATGTAGACCAGGATACCCTTGGCGAAAAAGGGCATATGCGTATTTTCCTGAATATATTCAGGAAAATACGCATACGCCCTTTTTGGCCAACCAAGCAAGCTTGCAAGGGAAATCTGCGGTACAATAAAGTCTCACTTCGCCCAGGTCAAAAGGGACATCTGAAAAAAGTGTAAAATCCAGAAAGGCAGGACAGGCCACAATGAACAGGGAGCATTGTTATGCTGATGGGCGGGATGTAAATTGCCCCCAGCCACTCTGGGTAAATGTATAGTGTTTCCTGAAGCATGGAAAAAACAATGGTACATAGCCTAGGGCCCTAGGCTTAGGAAAACTGAAATCAAAAACACAGAGCCACCACAAAGTTTAGGGCTGCTCTGTGTACAAGATCCTCGTCCATGGTACAAGGTAAACATCCCAGAGAGCGAACAATGGATCATGAAGTTGTGGTACGTACGTGTAATGGAGAATCACTCAGCAATGAAATCAACGTCATCAGGCCCGTAGCTGCATAATGAATGGTTTAGGTACGATGATTCTAAGTGATATAAGTCACACAGAAAAAAAAACATCATAAGATATCACTAATACAGGGAATGGAAACGTGGCTGCACATGAACTGAATTACGAAACAGAAGAGAGTCTCTCATTTAGAAAAGAAACTTATGCTTGCATAAGGGGAAAGGTGAGAGGGGGTGCTGCATAAAAGCAGAGATTGAAATTAGCACAGATAACGCTCCATAAGCCAAATATGTAATAGACAAGACCTACTCCTTGCTCCACGAAATGGACTCAACACCCCATATTCAACACATAGGGATATACCTGACTGGTAGGGATCTTGAAACCTATGTATTTATATGTCTGCATAAGAGAATCAAGTGTGTGTAGAGCAGTATAAAAACAGCAGTGAAATTCAGCTAAATCCCTTTATAAAAATGAATTTCAAACACAAAACACAAGGATATTGAAATAGAGAGACATTCTTACACAATTCATTCAGGGCTTGTGATGAAACCGGGATTTCCACATCTACACACACAGCTCTGTGAGACATAACGCTCGACACATGGGGCTGATTGGATCGGTGAGGTTTGGAGAGCAAATACAGACCCTTTGAAGTCATACTGCCTGGTACCCATTCCATGGGTCCCAACTCTCCAGGTTTAAGTGATTCTTCCTTCAGCTAATACATGCATGGGGAAGCCAGAGTATGGACCACCCGTGTGATCAGGCAGCGTTTGTTAAAGGCATCTCAGTTTACGTGCACTGGTACTCACAGTGGCCATTCCAGACGCTTTCATGACACTCTCCACACTTGGAGGTCAGTGCCTTTAACCTCCTGTTTGGCACAGTTTGCAATTTCTTCGGAAGATGGAAAGGAATGGGCAGAACCAATGAGATGGTGCTTCCTGAAACATCCAAAAAACAAAGGTACATAGCCTAGTGCACTTCCACTTATGGCCCTATAGCTTAGGATAATTAAAATAAAAAAGACACAGCCACCCCAATGTTTCAGGGTGCTCTGTTTACAAGAACCTCATCTTCAGTACAATTTAAATATCCCAGAAAGAGAAAAGTGGATAAAGATGTTGTGGTCCTTACGTACTATAGAATGCCACTCAGCAATGAAATCAATGTCATCAGGCCCATAGCAGCATAATGAATGGATTTAGGTATGACGATTCTAAGTGAAATAAGTCACACAGAAAATGAAACATCATAAGTTATCACTAATAGAGGGAATGTTAACTTGGCTACACATGAACTGAATTTCAAAACATAACAGAGTCTCACATTTAGAAAACAAACTTATACTTGCGTAAGGGGAAAGGTGAGAGGGGGTGCTGCATAAAAGCAGAGAGTGAAATTAGCACAGATAACGCTCTATGAGTTAAATATATAATAGATAAGATCTACTTCTTGCTCAATGAAGTAAACTCAACAATTAGGTATCACCTCACACCAGTTAGACTGTGCATCATCAGAATATCTACAAACAACAAATGCTGGAAAAGGTGTGGAGGAAAGGAACACTCTTCCACTATTGTTGTGAATGTAAATTGATACAGTCACTATATAGAATTGTATTTAGTTTTCTAAAAAACTAACAGTAGAATTACCATATGATCCAGCATTCCCACTACTGGACATATGCCCAGGAAAAAAGCATATATCAAAAAGAGACATTCACTGCAATGTTCATTGCATCACTATTTACAATCGCCAGGTAATGGAAGCAACCTAAATTCCCACAGACAAATGAATACATAACAATGTGCTACATATATAAAACCGAATATTACTAAACCATAAACAGGAATGAATTTGGGTCACTTATAGAAATGTCGATGTATCTAGAGATTGTCATAGTAAGTTAGAAAGAGAAAAACAAATATTGTATATTTACGCATATATGTGGAACCTAGAAAAATTGTACAGATAAACCGTTTTGCACGGCTGAAATAGAGCAACAGATGTAGAGAAGAAACCTATGGACAGCAAGGGGGGAAGTTGTGAGGGGTGGGGGTGGGAGGAGTTGAGAGATTGGGTTTGGCATGTATACACTTATATGTATAAAATAGATAACTAATAAACCTGCTGTAGAAAATATTTAAATAAAATTCAAACTTAAAAAAATAAAATTAAAAAATGTAACACAAAAAAAGTTCTTCCATTCACATACATGTATTTATATGAATAAATTATTTCCATGCTTATATCTGTAAATACAAAAAAGAGGAATAAAATCTACCTTGAACCAAAAACGAAAAAAAATTAAAAATTTAAAAAAAAACAGATCCCACCAGTTACACAAGGCAAAACCGTATCTGGGCACTTGCTCCAGTTGTAAACAATTCTGAAGTTGGTCAGTGGTGGGGAATCATCTCCCATTCAGCCAGCAGCCCCCAGGCAACAAGCGTCCTCATTGCAAAGCTGGGGGCCGTGCCAAGGCATCTGTGAGTAAACGTGAGCTGAGCCCCAGGCCAGCTGCTGCTGAACTGTTCCCACACTTCCCAGGTAAAACACCTGAATATGTACAAGGACTTGAAAGCCTAGAGGAAGAGCCATGGAGCCACATGAGCGACAGCATGCCGGCCGACTTGGTGCCTGCAGGCCATCCAGGATGGTCCTGGCCCTGGGCACTCTTCTGGAAGCTTTCCACTTCCCTGCCTGAGATAGCCCTCCAGTCCCGGCCCCCACTGCTTTGTTCCTTCCTCACCTCTGCCCAGGGAGAAATTCCAGTGGCAGGTATGGGTGACACATCCTCTTCTTTAGCAGGTGGCAGTCTGGCAACTGCTGCAGAAAGTCCAGCAGAGCCCCACTCACACTGGGCCACCCACAAAGCTGTGGCCTCTCACTCCCTCCCACCAGCTCAGCCCCAAGGCTGCTGAAAGGGCAGAGAATATGGCATCAGGCACAGCTGCACTTTCTCTTGCTGATTGGGTGTTTATATTGTTCTCAACCCAGGCACACCTGGGGAGGGCTGGTGGACACAGTCAGGCGCCCCAGGTCAGCCAATCATCAACACTCACGGACTCACAGTTGCAGAAAACGGAACTGGCTAAACCGGCCAAGTCTAAGGAGCGGGGGTGGGCTCCTGAGAGTCAGGATAGAAAAGGGGCTGCAGCCCTGGCTTGTTTTGTAATCATTTTATCTGGCCCATGAGTGGGAGAGTACTTCAAGAAAACCCTCTCCTAATGAGGGGAAGCCAGGAGTCAGGGAGAGGACGGGTGGTTGGTGGGTGGAGACAGAGGCCTGGTGCCTCGGGTGCAGTGGAAGTCTCAGGAAGACCAGGCGG
>NW_006782580.1:0-434 GCF_000442215.2 Lipotes vexillifer | reverse complement strand
TCTTTTTTGATCCACCTCCTAGAGTAATGGAAATAAACACAAAAATAAACAAATGGGACCTAAATGGGACCTAATGAATCTTCAATGCTTTTGCATAGCAAAGGAAACCATAAACAAGACAAAAAGACTACCCTCAGAATGGGAGAAAATATTTGCAAATGAATCAATGGACAAAAGATTAAACTCCAAAATATATAAACAACTCATGCACCTCAATATTGAAAAACAAACAACCCAATCCATAAATGGGCAGAGGACGTAAATAGACATTTCTCCAAAGAAGACATACAGATGGCCAAGAAGCACATGAAAAGCTGGTCATCATCAGAAAATCTACAAACAACAAATGCTGGAGAGGATGTGGAGAAAATGGAACCCTCATACACTGTTGGTGGGAATGTAAATTGATACAGCCACTATGGAGAACAGTATAG
>NW_006782579.1:0-486 GCF_000442215.2 Lipotes vexillifer | reverse complement strand
TACTGCATGGTACCCATTCCATGGGTCCCAACTCCCCAGGTTTAAGGGATTCTTCCTTCTGCTAAAACATGCATGGGAAACCCAGAGTATGGACCACCGTGTGATAGGGCAACGTTCCTAGAATGCATCTCAGTTTACGTGCCCTGGTACTCATGTTGGCCTTTCCAGACGCTTTCCTGACAATCTCCACACTTGGAGAGTCAGTGCATTTAACCTCCTATTTGGCACACTTTGCAATTTCTGCGGAAGATGGACAGGAATGGGGAGAATCAATGAGAGACAAGCTGTAGGTGTTTGGACGGGCACATTTAAGTCTAATTTCCCACCAGCAAGAAGAATGAAGTAAAGCATCAGCATGCCGTGCCTGAAGCAGACTAAGGTCTGAAGCAATCCTGCGGTACTGCGGCCAGCTCACAAGAAAGAGAGGGGAGAAATGGAGCTCAGGGACACTGTAATTCACAAACCTGCAGAGTTATAAATGACAGC
>NW_006782578.1:0-261 GCF_000442215.2 Lipotes vexillifer | reverse complement strand
ATGCCGCGGAGCGGCTGGGCCCGTGAGCCATGGCCGCTGAGCCTGTGCATCCGGAGCCTGCACATCCAGAGCCTGCACATCCGGAGCCTGTGCTCCGCAATGGGAGAGGTCACAGCAGTGAGAGGCCCGCTTACAGCAAAAAAAAAAAAAAAAATTTAGGAATAAACCTATCTAAGGAGGCAAAAGACCTGTACTCCAAAAACTGTAAGATGCTGATGAAAGAAATTGAAGATGACACAAACAGATGGAAAGATATACCAT
>NW_006782577.1:0-577 GCF_000442215.2 Lipotes vexillifer | reverse complement strand
CCCTCCAGTAAGAAGAATGAACCAAAATTTCAGCATGCCGTGCCCAAAACACACTAGGGTGTGAGGCAATCCTGCAGTATTGCGGCCAGCTAACAAGAAATCGAGGAGAGAAAAGGAGCTCAGGGGCACTGTAATTCACAAACCTGCAGAGTTACAAATGACAGCTTTCGTCCAAAACCATATTGAAGTAAGGCTGCGAAGAGGACTTGGAAGTGAGGCAGAATTCCAGGAAACTGATTTCAGGAGGTAGTTTGGAATTGCATTTAATGCCTATGAAAATAGGCAGAACATCGACCAGGTTGCCCTTGGCCAAAAAGGTCGTATGCGTTTTTTCCTGAATATATTCAGCAAAAAACGCATACACCCTTTTTGGCCAACGAAGAAAGCTTGCAATGGAAATCTGCGTTACAATGAAGTCTCACTTCCCTCCTGGTCAAAAGGGCCATCTGAAAATAGTAAAAATCCAGAAAGGCAGGACACACCATGGAGAACAGGGAGCGTTTCTATGCTGATAGGCGGGATGTAAATTGCCAACAGTCACTCTGAAGAAATGTATGGTATTTCCTGAAACATCGAA
>NW_006782576.1:0-245 GCF_000442215.2 Lipotes vexillifer | reverse complement strand
CTCTTGTAAACAGGGCTGCATAAATTTTGGAGTGCCTGGGTCCTGTCAATTTACGTTTTTTCCCGAGATACAGGCCCAGGAGTGGAAGCGCCATATATGCTCTGAAGCTCTGTTTTTCAGATTTTTAAGGAATCACCACCCACTTCTCCACAGTGACTGTTAGCAATTTACATTCCCACCACCAGCTTGTCAGGGTTCCCTTTTCTCCACGCCCTGTCCTGCATTTCAGGTTTTACACTTTGTGA
>NW_006782573.1:0-263 GCF_000442215.2 Lipotes vexillifer | reverse complement strand
ACGGGACGCGGCTCACCGGGCAGCCCCAGCCCCACGTCCAGGGGCGCCCAGGCCCCTCTCCTGGGCTCAGCCTCCTCCCAGCCTCTGCCTCCTGGGACGACGTTCCGGACTCCCGCCTGCCCGCCTGCTCTGGCCCCTAGCTGCGAGCCCCCAGCCTGGGCCCACCTTGTCGAAGTTCCTCTGCTTCTTGTCCAGGGCCGCGGCGGCCGCGTTGGAGCGCTCCACGTCCACCATCAGGTCTTCGATCTCATTCTGCAGCCGGT
>NW_006782572.1:0-343 GCF_000442215.2 Lipotes vexillifer | reverse complement strand
CAGTGTTCAGTGGGTGTTCTGTAGGAGTTGTTCCACATGTAGATGTATTTCTGATGTATTTGTCAGGAGGAAAGTGATCTCTGCGTCTTAACTCTTCCGCCATCTTGAAGCTCTCTCCCCCAAGTCAAATTTTAAAATAATTAACAAAACGGAGTGAATTGCACTGTAAGATAGTAGAAAAACATTATGAAGTTTCAGTAATTCAAATTCTGTGGTAATGTAAAATAAGCTTCTGGATTAATCTAAAGAAGTCACAATTATGCCTCAGGGAGGAGTAGACGTCACATACTCATTTATAGAGATGATGTCTCAAATAAATTGGGAAAAGATTTTTTCAATAAAT
>NW_006782571.1:0-601 GCF_000442215.2 Lipotes vexillifer | reverse complement strand
GACCAAAGTGACATGAGAACTAAGCGCAATGCATGATTGTAGACTGGTTCCTGGCCTGAAAAAGTTAGCCATTAAGGATGTCACTGGAATAAGTGGCAAAATTTGAATATGGACGGTAGATCAGTCAACAGTATCAATGTTAAACTTCTGACTTAGATCACTGTGCCGTGGTTTGGTAAGAAAATATTGTTTCACTTAGGAAGTAATCACTATTTCCAGGGAAAAGGGCACAATGTCTCCTTATACTTAAGGGGTTCAGGAGAAAAAAAACATGTATATATGGAGAGACAGTGAATGCCAGAGCAAATAAAGCTAAATATTAATAATTGGTGAATCTAGGTAAAGCACACTCAAGAATTCTTTGTACTAATCTTGCAACTTTTCCTTAAGTTTGAAATTATATCTATAACTATATATCTACATCTACATAGATATATAAAATCAACACACACCATTCAAAATAAAATGTATCAACCTAAAATCCAGCCTATTCTTCAGGTATTGTTGGCAATCTGAAGAGAAACAAAGGCTAGGATATCAAAAGGGATTGGGTCAGTAGATTCATTCATTAGGACCCTGAGTACATTTCTACTAACTTAAA
>NW_006782568.1:0-1563 GCF_000442215.2 Lipotes vexillifer | reverse complement strand
AGCAGAGTGGTTAAGAGCCCTGGTCAGAATGCCTCGGTTTGTGTCCTGGCTCTTCAACTCACCCTGGATGTGCGACCTTGGGCAAGTTACTCGACCTCTCTAATCCTTACTGTCGTCATCTGAAAAGTGGGGCAGCTCCTAGACCTCCCTGTCGTGGACCCTTTGCATTTGTTAGCCAAACCACCCTTCCTCTCTTTTATTTGTCTATTTTTTCTCACTCTAATCTGTTAGTTCTGGGACTTCTAATCACAGTGTCCTCAGCCCCTGGCCAAGTATCTTCCTCCCTCCTCTTGGCCACCGCGGTGGATCCAAGGGCAAGCACAGAACATAAAGACAACCGGTGTCCTTCTGTGGTGAAACCAGAAGAGGGACCCTGCCTTTCTTCTGGGGTAACTGAGCTGGGACAACGTGAGCCCGGAGCCGCGTGTGCCGCTCTGGGGGAAGCCTGCCTGCTCCCACGCGGAGTGAGAGAGCTGAGGCAGCTGGAGAGCACAGGGATCCTGACAAGATCGTCCGAGTTTCTGAATCCAGTCCACTTAAAGGCCAGCACCGCCACGTTTCTGGAATGCTCTGAGGGTTAAATGAGAGCGTTCACGGTAAGCACCGAGTGGCGTGTGGAACTCAAGGTGAGCCCTCAATTAATGATGACTTGTTTTCTCCTGCCGTAACGATCACAGGGTGTTTTCCCCTTGTTAAAAGTTGTTGCCAAATGTGTCTGTGTGTAGGTAGTTCATTTTCCCTGAAGTGTGGCAAGTTCTTGCGGTCTGCAGATACAGGTCTTCCTCAAGCTTAGGAAGACCATTTTCTCGACGATCTTTCATTGCGTGTCTTGGCTGGGAACAGCGAGTACCTGGGTGCTGGCGCTCCCTCTCTGTTCTCCGTATCGATCGATTCTCTCGTCGTTCTCTCCTCCACCTCTGCCTGATGAGTTCCTGGGGGCGTGCACGTGGGTTGACAGTGTTAATCCCAAGAGCGCTTGCCTCCTTCCTTGTTCTACCCCCAACCCTCCTGGGCCCCAGAAGGCCTGGGAGGACGAAGCCCCTGGCTGCCACGAGGCAGCCCCTTTATCCGGAGGGGTCCCCGGGGAGATGGGCTTCGGCCATTTCCCGGGCCAGGGCCTCTCTGTCTTTCTAGCAGCAGTGCTGGCAGGTACCTGCCATACACGACTTCTCAGTGACAGACTTCAGGCAGAGTCGGGGGAGGAGCGGCAGCTCTGCAGGATCCCACAGACCACTGCTGCACAGGCGTAGCCTGGGCGCTCAGAGGAAATGCAGAATCTCAGGCCCCATTCAGGACCCACTGCATCACAAGGAGCGTTTCTCACAACATCCCCAGGCGATTTGGTGCCCATTAACCTTTGGGAAGCTCTGCTCCAGAGCACAGGCCACTTTAACCCTTTTGTTCATGATCCTTTTGTTTTTGTTTTTGTTTTTTTGGTCTACTCACAAAGTCATTCTTTACAGCAAAAACCTTCCCAGACTTGATCACCAGACCAAGATGACGTCATGTTCTCTTTATTGCTTACTTCATCTTCATGTGAATTTTCCCTTAATGTAATGTTAT
>NW_006782567.1:0-229 GCF_000442215.2 Lipotes vexillifer | reverse complement strand
TAATACAGGGAATGGAAACGTGGCTACACATGAACTGAATTACGAAACAGAAGAGAGTCTCTCTATTAGAAAAGAAACTTATGCTTGCGTAAGGGGAAATGTGAGAGGGGGGGCTGCATAAAAGCAGAGATTGAAACTAGCACAGATAATGCTCCATAAGCCAAAAATGTAATAGACAAGACCTACTCCTTGCTCCACGAAATGGACTCCACACCCCATATTCAACACA
>NW_006782566.1:0-2583 GCF_000442215.2 Lipotes vexillifer | reverse complement strand
CACATGCCGCGGAGCGGCTGGGCCCGTGAGCCATGGCCGTTGAGCCTGCGCGTCCGGAGCCTGAGCTCCACAACGGGAGAGGCCACAACAGTGAGAGGCCCGCGTACCACCAAAAAAAAAAAAAATCCTCCTTCCACCCAATCAGGGAAGATTGGAGTAATCAGTCTGCATGTAAAAAAACGGAAACATTATCCCTAGAGTTTAATTCAGAATCAGAGAAAATACAGTATGCTCTTCCGTTAAGCAAATGGCCTTCTTTATTGAAAGTGGGTCATCCAGAGCCCAAGCTGCTTAAGGAAAACAGATGAAACACAGTAATTCCAAGAACAGACCAATAAAGGTCAAGTGCCCAGTTGATCTTTCAAAGGACAAGTCCCTCAGTAGCCATGAATGCCTGTTAAGACTTGAACATGTCTAATTTATATATGACTCCAGGGTCAACATGATTTAGTGGGAGGTGAACAAGGTATATATAATTTGTAGAAACCAATGCAAGGGAAACTGTTAAGGAAAGTTTTAAGGTTTAAAAGATTTTAAGGAAACTTTTCAAGAAGAAATACATGTCACAGCCTCCAATTGACAGTTGCCCCAAAGAGAGTAAATGAAAAGGTTTCAGCTCATTAACTCCTTTTTTAAAGGTCTAAATAGAAACAATATAAAGTAAGATGCCCTAAAGCAGGAGAGGACACTCCTGGCATCTCAACTGTTCTGGAGCAGCTTGCCTGATGAACACATCATTACTGCATTTTCAAAGGTCAGTTTGAGGTATGATATCACATTCTTTTTATAGCATGAGAAATTCAATATGTATTCATAAAATATTAGTTTCCTTCCCAGTGATTTACAAGCTAGGAGAAAAATTTCTGGGTTTTTGGAATTTATCTTTAAACATTCAAATCCTCCTTGAAGCATGCATGCCATATTCTAGAACATGGCAACCTTTTTCTGTAGAGGACTAATAGCAAATATTTTCGACCTCTGGGGATAGCTGGTCCCTGTAGAAACTGTTTAACTCTGCCATTGTAGTGCAAAGGCAGCAATAAGTAATATGTAAATTAATGTGCATGGCTATGTTCTGATAAAACTTTACTGACAAAAACAGGCATCAGGCTGGATTTGAACGATAGACCATCATTTGTCAAACTTTACTGTAGAAAATTGTTTACGTAAGTGGTAACTTAATGACTGGCTGTAGAGGTTGGTGGGTTGCCGGCATATGAACAGCCAAGTTTCAAATGACTGGTTAGTGATGTCCCAGTATGACTTTGAATAATTCTGATATCACTAGTAACTGATATAACTCATAATTCTGATATAACTAGTAAAAGCTGTGGATGGTTCTCGTGTTCTGATTGTTAATAACTCTTTTGGAAACACTGATTTCTAATTTTCTGTGTACACACACATAGACATCCATACATGTACATATCTATTGTGAAAATCATTTTTTGGAACAATGTTGTATTTTGGAAATAAGGTAACTGAATTATTTAAGACACTATGATACTGATTTTGTCACAGATTGGTTATGGACATTATTAGTCAACCATATTCTACTGTACTCTTCTGTTGTTACAAACAAACATCATTTTTTGAAGCCACGTAATGAAGTTATTTTACTTTGCAGCTTCTGTTTTCTTGTACTCTCTGAAAATAAGATATCAAGTTAGTTCTTATGGAAGCAGTATAGTGGTTAAGAGTCTTAAGAACCTGAACTGGGAAATCAGATAAATCCATATTGTATTTTAGCTCTGCCTTTTATTAGCTTTAGGGATTCTGTGCAAGTGACATCATTTTTTTGAGCCTCTGCTTCTTCATCTGTGGGTAAGATAAAGTAGATAACATGTGTACAGCATTTAGCACAATCCCAGATGTATAGGAAATGCTCAATAATTTACAGCTATTATTATCTTTAGGAAGATGGGGAAACCGCTTTGTCACTTACCATTATGTCTTTACTGTTAATATTCTTCTTGATAAGGTGGATGACTACTGTTTTTTGCTTGCCAAATATTCATTCTCGAATCTTACAGTAATTTTACTGGATTTTCCTTGTGATCTCTAGGTGTTTAAAAGTGAGGCTGCCTTCATCTCTGGTTCAAAGTATAGGCATATGGCCTATCTTGGCCATAGGACTGCTTCAAATGTGGCACATGTCCCTTTCTGGCCCATGAGATTTAATTCTGGGACACCTCTCTGGGAAAGTGAAGACGAGCGTATAAGCCTAGAGCTTTGCCAGCAGGCAAAGATATTTTCCTGAAGCCATACCACCCATGAACTTTTCATTTGTGCATATCACTAAATATTTTGTTGTTGGTTATTTTGCTTTATCCATTTTGAAAGGAGTTTCTGTCACTTGTAACTGAATAAGTCCTAACCAGTACAGCTAATTATTTTACATTTGCTAGCAGGACAGATTCTATCAGCTAATCAACGTCTGAACTTGCTTATTTTTATATTTTATTTTTCTTTTGTAGAATAGCACATATGATTGACCGACTTTTTCTTTCTTGCTTTTCTTTTCTTTCTTTCTTCCTTCCTTTCTCTCTCTCTCTCTCTCTCTCTCTCTCTCTCTCTCTCTCT
>NW_006782563.1:0-288 GCF_000442215.2 Lipotes vexillifer | reverse complement strand
CTTATACTTGCGTAAGGGGAAAGCTGAGTGGGGGTGCTGCATAAAACCAGAGATTGAATTCAGTACAGATACCATTCCAGAAGCCAAATACGTAATAGACAAGATCTACACTTTGATCCACGAAATGGACACAACACCCCATATTCAACGCATAGGAATAGACCTGACAGGTAGGAATCTAAAAAGCTATGTATCTATATGTATCCGTAAGAGAATCGAGCGTATGTAGAGCGACATCAGCACAGCAGTGAAAATCAGTCAAATCCCATTATAAAAATACATTTTAAA
>NW_006782562.1:0-601 GCF_000442215.2 Lipotes vexillifer | reverse complement strand
CCCCCCAAAAAGAAAAGCCACTGCAATGAGAAGCCCACGCACCACAACGAAGAGTAGCCCCCGCTTGCCGCAACGAGAGAAAGCCCGTGCGCAGCAACGAAGACCCAATGCAGCCAGAAATAAATAAATTTATTTAAAAACAAAAAAGATTTACTCTCTAAAGAGGCAGGCAGAGGAACAGGGCCTGTCAGGGAAACAGAGAAGGAACCGCCAGGAAGGTGGAGGGAAAACCCAGAGCACGTGGCCCAGGAGCCAAGGGGAGACGGCGATACAAGAAGTCGGGCGGGGGGGAGGGGGGCAATGGCTCTGATTCTGAGGAACGCCAGGGAAGTTGGGCCCTCCCCCTCCCCATACGGTATCATCAGAGGATCCAGCTTTTCTCCAAGAGCATCATCACCATTTGCAATGATTTGGGGAAAAGTAAAGGTCAAGGAAGTCCTAAACGGTGCCGGGGTGATTTTGTTTTGTAACAGTATTTCCACAACCTCTTCTGAAGGAGAAAAGGGGAAGGAGTGTGAAATTCTTGAGGACACAAGCTCTGTGCCCAGTGCACCAGCCCAAACTGTCCCCAGGCCTGGCAGCCAGGCCAGTGCACCTTCAG
>NW_006782561.1:0-833 GCF_000442215.2 Lipotes vexillifer | reverse complement strand
AAGGCACTGACTCTGCAAGTGTGAGGAGTGTCAGGAAAGTGTCTTTAACGGCCAACAAGTGTTCCAGGGCACGTGAACTGTGATGCATTTTAGGAACATTGCCCGATCACACAGTGGACCATACTCTGGGATTCCCATGAATGTTTTAGAGGAAGGAAGAATCCATTAAACCTGGGGTGTTGGGCCCCATGGAATGGATACCATGCAGTATGACTTCAAAGGCTTTGCCTTTGCTTACCAAACCTCACCAATCCTGTCAGCCCCTAGTGTCCAGCCTTATGTCTCACACAGCTGTGGGTATAGATGTGGTAAATCCAGGTTTCATCCCGAGCCATGAATGAATTAAGTAAGAATGTCTCTCTATTTCACTGTCATTGTGTTTTTGTTTTGAAATTTATTTTTATAATGGGATTTGGCTGATTTTCACTGCTGCGCTTATGTCGCTCTGCGCACACTCGATTCTCTTACGGATACATATACATACATAGGTTTTTAGATTCCTACCAGTCAGGTCTATTCGTATGCGTTGAATATGGGGTGTTGAGTCCATTTCGTGGAGCAAGGAGTAGATCTTGTCTATTACGTATCTGGCTTCTGGAACGGTATCTGTGCTGATTTCAATCTCTGCTTTTATCCAGAACCCCAACTCAGCTTTCCACTTACACAAGTATAAGTTTGTTTTCTAAATGAGAGACTCTCTTCTGTTTTGTAATTCCTTCCATGTGTAGAAGGGTTTACAATCCGTGTATTAGTGATACCGTATGTTTCTGTTTCCATGTGACTTATTTCACTTGGAATCACCGTACCTAAATCCAATCACTAAGATGCTACGG
>NW_006782560.1:0-853 GCF_000442215.2 Lipotes vexillifer | reverse complement strand
GAATATTACTAAGCCATAAACAGGAATGAATTTGGGTCACTTATAGAAATGGCGATGTATCTACAGATTGTCATACAGAGTGAAGTAAGACAGAAAGAGAAAAACAAATATTGTATATTAATGCATATATGTGGAACCTAGAAAAATTATACAGATGAACCGTTTTGCAAGGCAGAAATAGAGCAACAGATGTAGAGAACAAACGTATGGATAGCAAGGGGGGAAGCTGTGAGTGGTGGGGGTGGGAGGAGTTGAGAGATTGTGATTGGCATGTATACATTTATATGTAAAAATTAGATAACTAATAAGAACCTGCTGTAGAAAAAATTTAAATAAAATACAAACTTAAAAATATAAAATTAAAAAATGTAACACAAAAAAAAGTTCTTCCATTCACATACATGTATTTATATGAATAAATTATTTCCATGCTTATATCTGTAAATAAAAAAAGAGGAATAAAATCTACCTTGAACCAAAAATGAAAAAAATTTAAAAATTTAAAAAAAAACAGATCCCATCAGTTACACAGGGGAAAACCCTATCAGGGCACTTGCTCCATTTGTAAACAATTCTGAAGTTGGTCAGTGGTGGGGAATCATCTCCCATTCAGCCAGCAGCCCCCAGGCAACAAGCGTCCTCATTGCAAAGCTGGGGGCCGAGCCAAGGCATCTGAGTAAACGTGAGCTGAGCCCCAGGCCAGCTGATGCTGAAATGTTCCCACACTTCCCAGGTAAAACACCTGAATATGTACAAGGACTTGAAATCCTAGAGGAAGAGCCATGGCTCTACATGAGCGACAGCATGCCGGCCGACTTGGTGCCTGCAGGCCAGCCAGGATGGTCCTGGCCCT
>NW_006782559.1:0-2093 GCF_000442215.2 Lipotes vexillifer | reverse complement strand
CCCGTGTCCCCTGCATCGGCAGGCGGACTCTCAACCACTGCGCCACCAGGGAAGCCCCTCCCAAAGGTTTTGATCTCAAAATTCTTTTACAGTTAAAAATCAATATGTATCATATTAGAAACTAAAAAAAAACTACTTTATTCATTTAAAAATAACTTCATTATATCTTAACATGAATTACATCTTTATGAAAATAACTATTTCCCAAAATAAAGGTGGTGAGAAGAGTGACTCTTAAATGTTTAAAGAATGCAAAACTCTTTAATGTCTGGCTTTATAGAAGACAGCTGGATTCTTAGATTCTGTGTTCAATCTGTAAAGATACGCTATTTTGACATGTTTGAAGGAAAGCTTTGCAGGTATATGGAGCTGGAAAGGGAAACGTACTAGTCTTTTCAGGTAATTGTGGATATTCTTTAATACTATACCAAAATTCGAACTGGTAGTGTCTTAAAAGTTAGTAGCTGTGTGGAATCTGAAACTTTGTTACATTAAAATCTAATGGTCTGTCTTCTTGTTTAAATAGATCTGTAACCATGCATGATTTTGTAATATTATGCATTGACATTTGGAAAATAGGATTTTACTGAATTATGCAGCTCTTCCAAATATTGATGTATTTCATTATATGATGCCAGACAAATCACCTCTGATCTCATCAGAAAGTCTTTTAAGTATTGGGAAGCAGTCAAGCTCATACAAGTATTCTGAATCTTGTTTTGGCAGATGCAGGATTTCCAAAACACTAATTTTAGTTTGAAAACTTGATTCTTATCATTGGCAAAAAAATTCTGTCAGTTGTTTCTTGAAGTGACTCACTTCATTGTCTCTTGAGAAAATATCTACTAAATGCCCAAGTCTAGGTAACCGTAATTTATGTCAATCGTTCTTTCAAGTGAAAATGATTTTCTGTGAAAATAAGGCTCTCGTTCAGCTTGCAACTCAAATAATTGTACAAGTGCTTTTCTTCAAAACAACCCTCATACTCTGGTGTGTGGCAGGGTGTGTTATGCATACTTTCCATGTCATCACAAAATATTAAAAAGTCATATACCCAAGGATCGGGGTTCAATAGCTCTTACTCCTTCACTGAGGATATTTTTAGGTGAAACTGACTTTTTTTAAACTGCAAATGCGTGGTGGTGAAGGATCCAATGACCACCAGTAGTACAGTTTGGTGCCACAGCCCTATTCGGGCTAAGATGCCAGCAGTTTTACCAGTTACTGCTTTTTGCAAATGTCACCCAGTAAAAAATGCAAGTAACTTCTTTGTATTATTATTATTACAAGAATTTTGACATGGATTCCCTGTAAAGGGTCTTGGGGACTCCCAAGGTTCTGCCAACCGCACTTTGAGAACCACTGTTCTAGAAAAGAGATTGGCTTTCAATCAACGATTGACAGTGTGAGAAAAAAGGAAGAGTGGAGAGTAAGAGGGGGGTCAAGGATCAAAGGTGTCTAATAAGGAGACAGAAGAAAGGAGAATCATTGGAGACAGAAGAGTCTGTGAGAAAGAAAGGCAGAACTGGGTAGTTTAATTAGTTACCCTATAATAAACAGAGACTTCAAAATCTAAGCCCTTTCTTAGATCCTATTGAAAAGGGCTAAAATTACGTTTAGATTTTCAGTGGAAAAAAAGACTTCCTTTCAGAAAAAAAGTACCATTCTCATTTTCCACAGCAGGCAAAGATATATAGGTAAGCACATTTCTCTTTTTTTTCTTTTTTAATATTTTTTTAAATTTTAACCATGTGCATTTTATTGCATGTATTTATACCTTATTAAAGCTTAAAAATATTATCCAAAATAAAAATCTGGATTTCTTACTGTTTTTGTAAAATCCCCTATATTGACTTCACCACTTTCTGCCACACCCCCTGGGAGGGTCACCTTGCCTCAGTGGTCAGAAATATAAATAAGCAGGGCTTCCCTGGTGGCGCAGTGGTTGAGAGTCAGCCTGCCGATGCAGGGGACATGGGTTCGTGCCCCTGTCCGGGAAGATCCCACGTGCCGCGGAGCGGCTGGACCCCTGAGCCATGGCCACTGAGCCTGCGTGTCCGGAGCCTGTGCTCCGCAGTGGGAGAGGCCACAAC
>NW_006782557.1:0-870 GCF_000442215.2 Lipotes vexillifer | reverse complement strand
ATATATTTTGAAGGTAGAGCCAACAAGAATTGTGGAAGAATTGGATGTGGAATTTGAAAGAGTGGAGTCAAATATGACACTAAAGTGTCTGACTCTAGCAAATGAAAAGATAGTGTCGATTACTGAGAAGGAAAACTATAGAAGCAGTAGTCTACGCTTTATCCATACAATTAAAAACTATGTAGATGTACAAAACATAAACTTTTAATGTACTTATGTGGAAATATCTCAAAATATAGTAAGTGAAAAAGCAAGGTACGTGGTATCCAATATAGCATTTAGGATTCGTGTTTTAAAAGGGAGAGAAAAAAATAGATATTTGAACTTGCCAGTACACACATTTTAAAAATTTATATGAAGTGTGTAGGAAGCAAAAAACGAGTAATAATAAGAATTACCTGTTAGAAGGAGAGGATAGAAATTAATTGGGCAGAGATTGGGAGCAGAAGAGGAATATATTCACTATAGTTTATGGTTTCTGATGTTTGTACAATGTGAATGTAGTTTTTAGATAAAAATAAATGCTTAAAAAGATATAGGGCGAAATTCTGTTTGAAAAATGTGTATAGCTGACAGTCCCTGATACAGTATCTCCACATATATACCACTGTCACTTGAAGAAACAATAATAAAAGGGAAAGACAAAAATAAGAAATAGATGAAGGAGGAGGAAAATAAGAAAAGCAATTACAATAATTATAACAAAAACAATAACAGATTAAAACTTAAGACTAAGGAAAAAGGCAGAAACTGATTACTGAATTATAAATCTGGCAACCCATTACCTACCCATAATTTGGAGATGGGGTCCCAGTAACATGACTGATAAAATCAGACTTTGAAGTAAAATTATTAGCTCATCATGTTTTG
>NW_006782556.1:0-210 GCF_000442215.2 Lipotes vexillifer | reverse complement strand
TTTGTAGTATAGTCTGAAGTCTGGGAGTCTGATTCCTCCAGCTCCATTTTTCTTTCTCAAGATAGCTTTGGGTATTCGGGGTCTTCAGTGTTTCCATACAAAGTGTGAAATTTTTTGTTCTAGTTCTATGAAAAATGCCAGTGGTACTTTGATAGGGATTGCATTGAATCTGTAGATTGCTTTGGGTAGAAGAGTCATTTTCACAATGTT
>NW_006782554.1:0-686 GCF_000442215.2 Lipotes vexillifer | reverse complement strand
CTACTGTATAGCACAGGGAACTCTGCTCAATGTTACGTGGCAGCCTGGATAGGAGGGGAGTCTGGGGGAGAATGGATGCATGTATATGCATGGCAGAGTCGCTTTGCTGTGCACCTGAAACTATCACAACATTGTTAATCGGCTATACTCCAATAGAAAATAAAAAGTTAAAGTCACCGGGAGAAAAAAAAGTATCTGAAGATGAGTAGATATATGTATATGTATAACTAGAAAAGATTTTGTACACCTACAAAAACCGCAACATTTTAAATCAATTTTACTCCAATAAAAATAAAAATTAAATTAAAAAGAATAGGTGTATATATCTATCATGTATAACTGAATCACTCTGCTGTACCCCTGAAACTAACACAACATTGTAAATCAGCTCTACTTCCATAAAAGAAAAAGAAAACAAGAAAAAAATCACTGCATTGTATACCTTAAAATTACATAGTATGCTAATTATATCTCAATAAAGCCAGGGAAAAAAAAGAAAAAAAAAGCTGAATGTGATAATTATCTGTGAGATAATTTCAAGTCATTATTGCTCCGAATTCCAGCCTTCCTATGTGGCTTTACCCAGCCACATCACAATAAAACGTCATCGGGGGCTTCCCTGATGGTGCAGTGGTTGGGAGTCCGCCTGCCGATGCAGGGGACACAGGTTCGTGCCCCGGTCCGGG
>NW_006782553.1:0-337 GCF_000442215.2 Lipotes vexillifer | reverse complement strand
CTGGGTAGGGCAAAAGAAAAAAAATTAATTAAAAACAGAGACAAAAGAATAGGGACGGCACCTCCACCAGTGGGAGGGAGCTGTGAAGTAGGAAAGGTCTCCAAACACTAGGAAGCCCCTTCGTGGGCAGAGATTGCAGGAGGTGGAGCGGGGAGCTTCGGAGCCATGGAGGAGAGCGCAGCAACAGGGGCGCGGAGGGCAAAGCGGAGAGATTCCCGCACAGGGGATCGGTGCCGACCGGTACTCACCAGTCCGAGAGGCTTGTGTGCTCGCTCGCCGGGGCGGGCGGGGCTGCGAGCCAAGGCTCGGGTTTCGGTCGGAGCTCAGGGAGAGGACT
>NW_006782551.1:0-326 GCF_000442215.2 Lipotes vexillifer | reverse complement strand
GGTTCGCTCCAAGCCAGCACTGCTGCTCAGGAAGAGCTTCCAGTAGCGCCTTAGCGCAGGGGGGCTTGGTGCGTTGTCTCGCCGCCGCCCTCGGAGGGGGGCACCTGCTCTTCCGGAGGACAATGAGGGAGGGGCAAGTGCAGAGTCCCGGCTGCAGTTGCGGCAGCCCTGCTCTGATGGCAGGGAAGGGGGGCGGGGCTGCGTGGTGTCCTGGGGCTGGACTCACCAGGTGGACTCAGCCTCTCAGCCTCCTAACCTCCCCTCACACACCCCACAAGAGTCTCCAATAATATGTAATTGCGCCTTAGGCTCTCGGTCTTCAAACT
>NW_006782550.1:0-19316 GCF_000442215.2 Lipotes vexillifer | reverse complement strand
AGGTGCACTGCAATTCACAAACCTGCAGAGTTACAAATGACAATTATCATACCCTAGCATGTATGCTAACCCTAAACCGTTATCACACCCTAACCTCTACCCTAAACCATCCCCATTCCCTAACCCTAACCGTAATCCTAAGACTTACCCGAAGCCTTACCCTAAACCCTGCCCTAATACTATCCCGTACAATAACACTAAACCGTACCATAACACGTAGGCTAACCCTAAAGAGTTGTCATATCCTAAACTTTACCCTAAACCATCCCCGTTCCCTATCCCTAACCCTAACCCTAACCCTTAAAGAAAGCCTTACCCAAACCCGTGCCGTAATCCTAACCCATACACTAACACTAACACATACCATAACACGTATGCTAACCCTAAAATGTTGTCGTACCATAAACTGTACACTAAACTGTCTCCTTTCCCTAACCCTAACACAAACCCATACCCTAACCCTAAATTTAACCCTTACCCGAAGCCTTACCCTGAACCGTTCCCTAATCCTAACCTGTAAACTAACACTAGCCCATACCCTGTCAAGTACGCTAACCCGAAACTGTTGTCGAACCCTAACGTGTACCCTAAACCGTCCCAGTTCCCTAAACCTAACCCTAACCATAACCCTAACCCCCACGAAGCCTTACCCGAACCCATGCCCTAATACTAACCCGTACACTAACACGAACCTGTTCCCTAACAGGTACACTAACCCTAAACCGTGGTCATACCCTAAACTGTACCCTAAACCATCCCAGATACCTAACCCTAACCCTAAACCTAACGCTTACCCGAAGCCTAAACCTAACACGAGACCTAATCCTAAGCCATACACTAAAACTAACCCGTGGCCTAACACGTATGCTAACCCGAAAAGTTTGTCATACCCTAAACTGTAACTTAAACAGTCCCTGTTCCCTAACTCTAATCCTTAACCTAACCCTAATCCTAACCCTGACCCATGCCCTAATCCTAACCAGTACACTAACACTAAACCGTGCCCTAACACGTACGCTAACCCTAAACCGTTGTCGCACGCTAAACTGTACCCTAAATCATCCCCGTTCCCTAAACCTCCCCCTTACCCGAATCTTTACTCTAACCCGTGCCCTACACGTACGCTAACCCTAAACCGTTGTCGCACGCTAAACTGTACCCTAAATCATCCCCGTTCCCTAAACCTCCCCCTTACCCGAATCTTTACTCTAACCCGTGCCCTACACGTACGCTAACCCTAAACCGTTGTCGCACGCTAAACTGTACCCTAAATCATCCCCGTTCCCTAAACCTCCCCCTTACCCGAATCTTTACTCTAACCCGTGCCCTACACGTACGCTAACCCTAAACCGTTGTCGCACGCTAAACTGTACCCTAAATCATCCCCGTTCCCTAAACCTCCCCCTTACCCGAATCTTTACTCTAACCCGTGCCCTACACGTACGCTAACCCTAAACCGTTGTCGCACGCTAAACTGTACCCTAAATCATCCCCGTTCCCTAAACCTCCCCCTTACCCGAATCTTTACTCTAACCCGTGCCCTACACGTACGCTAACCCTAAACCGTTGTCGCACGCTAAACTGTACCCTAAATCATCCCCGTTCCCTAAACCTCCCCCTTACCCGAATCTTTACTCTAACCCGTGCCCTACACGTACGCTAACCCTAAACCGTTGTCGCACGCTAAACTGTACCCTAAATCATCCCCGTTCCCTAAACCTCCCCCTTACCCGAATCTTTACTCTAACCCGTGCCCTACACGTACGCTAACCCTAAACCGTTGTCGCACGCTAAACTGTACCCTAAATCATCCCCGTTCCCTAAACCTCCCCCTTACCCGAATCTTTACTCTAACCCGTGCCCTACACGTACGCTAACCCTAAACCGTTGTCGCACGCTAAACTGTACCCTAAATCATCCCCGTTCCCTAAACCTCCCCCTTACCCGAATCTTTACTCTAACCCGTGCCCTACACGTACGCTAACCCTAAACCGTTGTCGCACGCTAAACTGTACCCTAAATCATCCCCGTTCCCTAAACCTCCCCCTTACCCGAATCTTTACTCTAACCCGTGCCCTACACGTACGCTAACCCTAAACCGTTGTCGCACGCTAAACTGTACCCTAAATCATCCCCGTTCCCTAAACCTCCCCCTTACCCGAATCTTTACTCTAACCCGTGCCCTACACGTACGCTAACCCTAAACCGTTCTCGTCCCCTAACCTGTACCCTAAACCATCCCCGTCCTGTAACCCTAACCCTAACTCTAACCCTTCCCCAAATCCTTACACTACCCCGTGCCCTAATCCTAACCCTTACCCGAAGCCTTACCCTAACCCCTCCCTTAATCCTAATCTGTACGCTAACTCTAACCCATGCCCTAACACGTACACTAACCGTAAACCACTGTCGTACACTAACCTGTACCGTAAACCATCCCCATTCCCTAAACCTAACCCTAACCCTAACTCTCACCCTTACTCTAACCCCTGCCCTAATCCTAACCGGTATGCTAACACTAAACCGTGCCCTAACACGTATGCTAACCCTAAACTTTTGTCGTATCCTAAGCTGTACTCTAAACCATCCCCATTCCTTAACCCTAACCCTAACCCTAACCGTAATCCTAACCCTTCCCCAATGACTTACCATAACACGTGCCCTAATCCTAACCCGTAAACAAACACTAACCCGTGCCCTACCACGTTCGCTACCCCTAATTCGTTGTCGTAACCTAACCTGTACCAAAACCGTCTCCGATCCCTAACACTAACCCAAAACCTAACCCTAACCCTAACACTTACGCGAAGCCTTACCCTAACCCGTGCCCCAATCCTAACCCATACACTAACACTGACCCGTGCCCTAACATATACACTTATCCTAAACCATTGTGGTAAACTAAACTGTACCCTAAACCATCCCCATTCCCTAACCCTAACCCTAATCCTAACCCTAACACTTACCCAAAGCCTTACCTTAAAGCGTGCCCTAAACCTAATCCGTACACTAACATTAACCTGTGCCCTAACACGTAAGTTAATCGTAAATCGTTGTTCTACCCTAAGCTGTACCCTAAACCATCCCCGTTTGCTAACCCTAACCCTAACCCTAAACCTACCTGTATCCTAAACCGTCCCCATTCCCTAACCCTAACCCTAATCCTAAATTTTTGCCATACACTAACCTGTACCCTAAACGGACCCCATTCCCTAGCCCTAACCCTAATCCTAAACCTAACCTTGACCCGAAGCCTTACCTTAACCCATGCCTTAATCCTAACCTGTACGCTAACACTAAGCCTTGCCTAATTCATACGCTAACCCTCAACCGTTGTCGTACCCTAAACTTTACCCTAAACCATCCCTGTTCCCTAACCCTAGCCGTAACCTTAAAACTCACCCGAAGCCTTACCCTAACCCGTGCCCTAATCCTAACCCGTACGCTAACACTAACACGTTCCCTAACACATATGCTAAGCATAAACCATTGTTGTATCCTAACATGTACCCTAAACTGTCCCCCTTCCCTAACCCTAACCCTAACCCTAACACTAATCCTAACCCTTACCTGCAGTTTTACCCTAACCCTTACCTGCAGTTTTACCCTAACCCATGCCATAAACCTAACTCATATGATAAGACTAACACGTGCCCTAACACGTATGATAAATCTAAACTGTTGTCATAACCTAACCTTTACCTTAAACCATCCCCGTTCCCTAACCCTAACCCTAACCTTAACACTTACCCAAAGCCTTACGCTCACCCGTGCACTAATCCTAGCCCGTACGCTAACACTAACACATGCCCTAACACATACGCTAACTCTAAACCATTGTCATATCCTAACCTGTACCCTAAACTGTCCCCATTCCCTAACCCTAACCGTAACCCTAACCCTAATCCTAAACCTTACCCGCAGTATTGCCCTAACACGTGACATAATCCTAACCCGTACGCCAACCTTAACCCATGAACTAACACGTACACTAACCCTAAACTGTTGTCATACAATAACCTGTACACTAAACCATCCCTGTTCCCTAACCCTCACCCTAACCTAATCCTAACCATTACCCGAAGCCTTACCCTAACCCGTGCCCTAAACATAAACCATACATTAACACTAACATGTGCCCTACCAGTTACGCTAAACCTAAACCGTTGTCATACCATAACCTCTTCCCTAAACTGTCCCCGTTCCCTAACCATAACCCTAACCCTAACCCTAATCCTAAGCCTTACCCAAAGCCTTACTCTGACTCGTGCCCTAATCCTAACCCGTATGCTAACACTAACCCGTGCCCTAACACGTACGCTAACACTGAACCGTTGTCATACCCTAACCAGTACCCTAAACCATCCCTGTTCCCTAACCCTAACCCTAACACTAACCCTAAACCTAAAGCTTACCTGAAGCCTTACCCTAACCTGTGCCCTAATCCTAACCCGTATGCTAACACTAAACGGTGCCCTAACATGTACGCTAACACTGAACCGTTGTCATACCCTAACCAGTACCCTAAACCATTTCCCTAACCCTAACCCTAACCCTAACCGTATCTCTTACCCGAAGCCTTACCCAAACCCACGTCCTAATCCTAACCCGTACGCTAACAGTAAACTGTGCCCTAACATGTATGCTAACCCTAAACCGTTGTCATAACCTAACCTGTACCCTAAACAGTCCACGTTCCCTAACACTAACCCTAACCCTAACCGTAATCATAACCCTTACCCGAAGCCTTACCGTAACCCCTCCCCTAATCCTAATCTGTACGCTAACTCTAACCCATGCCCTAACACGTACGCTAACCCTAAACCATTGTCGTACCCTAACATGTACCCTAAACCATCCCCATTCCCTAAACCTAACCCTAATCCTAACTCTCACCCTTACTCTAAACCCTGCCCTAATCCTAACCGGTATGCTAACACTAAACCGTGCCCTAACACGTATGCTAACCCTAAACTTTTATCGTATCCTAACCTGTACCCTAAACTGTCCCCGTTCCCTAACCCTAACCCTAACCCTAACCGTAATCCTAACCCTTCCCCAAAGACTTACCATAACACGTGCCCTAATCCTAACCCGTAAACAAACACTAACCTGTGCCCTACCGCGTCGCTACCCCTAATTCGTGGTTGTACCCTAACCTGTACCAAAACCGTCTCCGATCCCTAACACTAACCCAAAACCTAACCCTAACCCTAACACTTACACGAAGCCTTACCCTAATCCATGCCCCAATCCTAACCCGTACACTAACACTGACCCGTGCCCTAACATATACGCTTATCCTAAACCATTGTGGTAAACTAAACTGTACCCTAAACCAACCCCATTCCCTAACCCTAACCCTAATCCTATCCCTAACACTTACCCAAAACCTTACCTTAAAGCGTGCCCTAAACCTAATCCGTACACTAACATTAACCTGTGCCCTAACACGTAAGTTAATCGTAAATCGTTGTTCTACCCTAAGCTGTACCCTAAACCATCCCCGTTTGCTAACTCTAACCCTAACCCTAAACCTACCTGTATCCTAAACCGTCTCCATTCCCTAGCCCTAACCCTAATCCTAAACCTAAACTTGACCCGAGAACTTACCCTAACCCTTGCCTTAATCCTAACCCGTACGATAACACTAAGCCTTGCCTAATTCATACGTTAACCCTCAACCGTTGTCGTACCCTAAACTTTACCCTAAACCGTCCTGCCCTAACACGCCTAGCCCTAACCCTAATCCTAAACCTAAACTTGACCCGAGAACTTACCCTAACCCTTGCCTTAATCCTAACCCGTACGCTAACACTAACACGTTCCCTAACACATATACTAAGCATAAACCATTGTCATATCCTAACATGTACCCTAAACTGTCCCCCTGCCCTAACCCTAACCCTAACACTAATCCTAACCCTTACCTGCAGTTTTACCCTAACCCTTACCTGCAGTTTTACCCTAACCCATGTCATAAACCTAACCCGTATGCTAAGACTAACATGGGCCCTAACACGTATGATAAATCGAAACCTTTGTTGTAACCTAACCTTTACCTTAAAGCATCCCCATTCCCTAACACTATCCTTAACCTTAACACTTACCCAAAGCCTTACGCTCACCCGTGCACTAATCCTAACCCGTACGCTAACACTAACACATGGCCTAACACATACGCTAACCCTAAACCATTGTCGTATCCTAACCTGTACCCTAAACTGACCCCATTCCCTAACCCTAACCGTAACCCTAACCCTAATCCTAAACCTTATCCGCAGTATTGCCCTAACACGTGACCTAATCCTAACCTGTACGCCAACCTTAACCCATGAACTAACATGTACGCTAACCCTAAACTGTTGTCATACCATAACCTGTACACTAAACCATCCCCATTCCCTAACCCTCACCCTAACCCTAATCCTAACCATTACCTGAAGCCTTGCCCTAACACGTGCCCTAAACATAAACCATACATTAACACTAACATGTGCCCTACCAGTTACGCTAAACCTAAACCATTGTCATACACTAACCTCTTCCCTAAACTGTCCCCGTTCCCTAACCATAACCCTACCCCTAACCCTAATCCTAAACCTTACCCGAAGCCTTACCCTAACTCGTGCCCTAATCCTAACCCGTATGCTAACACTAACCCGTGCCCTAACACGTACGCTAACCCTAAACCATTGTCATACCTTAACCTGTACCATAAACTGTCCCCGTTCCATTACCCTAACCCTAACCCTAACCCTAACCTTTACTCAAAGCCTTACCCTGACCCGTGCCCTAATCCTAACCCTTATGCTAACACTAACCCATGCCCTAACACGTACGCTAACCCTAAACCGTTGTCGTAAGCTAACCTGTACTCTAAACCGTCCACGTTCCCTAACCCTGACCCTAACCCTAACCCTAAACCTAACCATTACCCGAAGCTTTACCCCAACCCGAGCCCTAATCCTAACCTGTACGCTAACACTAACCCGTTCCCTAACATGTACGCTAACCCTAAATCGTTGTCGTACCCTAACCTGTACCCAAAACCATCCCCGTTCCCTAACCCTAACCCTAACCCGTTCCCTAACCGTAACCCTTACCCGAAACCTTACCCAAACCCGTGTCCTAATCCTAACCCGTACGCTAACACTAACCCATGCCCTAACACGTATGCTAAACCTGAACTGTTGTCACCCACAAACCTGTACCCTAAACCGTCCCCGTTCCCTAACCCTAACCCTAACCCGTTCCCTAACCGTAACCCTTACCCGAAACCTTACCCAAACCCGTGTCCTAATCCTAACCCGTACGCTAACACTAACCCATGCCCTAACACGTATGCTAAACCTGAACTGTTGTCACCCACAAACCTGTACCCTAAACCGTCCCCGTTCCCTAACCCTAACCCTAACCCGTTCCCTAACCGTAACCCTTACCCGAAACCTTACCCAAACCCGTGTCCTAATCCTAACCCGTACGCTAACACTAACCCATGCCCTAACACGTATGCTAAACCTGAACTGTTGTCACCCACAAACCTGTACCCTAAACCGTCCCCGTTCCCTAACCCTAACCCTAACCCGTTCCCTAACCGTAACCCTTACCCGAAACCTTACCCAAACCCGTGTCCTAATCCTAACCCGTACGCTAACACTAACCCATGCCCTAACACGTATGCTAAACCTGAACTGTTGTCACCCACAAACCTGTACCCTAAACCGTCCCCGTTCCCTAACCCTAACCCTAACCCGTTCCCTAACCGTAACCCTTACCCGAAACCTTACCCAAACCCGTGTCCTAATCCTAACCCGTACGCTAACACTAACCCATGCCCTAACACGTATGCTAAACCTGAACTGTTGTCACCCACAAACCTGTACCCTAAACCGTCCCCGTTCCCTAACCCTAACCCTAACCCGTTCCCTAACCGTAACCCTTACCCGAAACCTTACCCAAACCCGTGTCCTAATCCTAACCCGTACGCTAACACTAACCCATGCCCTAACACGTATGCTAAACCTGAACTGTTGTCACCCACAAACCTGTACCCTAAACCGTCCCCGTTCCCTAACCCTAACCCTAACCCGTTCCCTAACCGTAACCCTTACCCGAAACCTTACCCAAACCCGTGTCCTAATCCTAACCCGTACGCTAACACTAACCCATGCCCTAACACGTATGCTAAACCTGAACTGTTGTCACCCACAAACCTGTACCCTAAACCGTCCCCGTTCCCTAACCCTAACCCTAACCCGTTCCCTAACCGTAACCCTTACCCGAAACCTTACCCAAACCCGTGTCCTAATCCTAACCCGTACGCTAACACTAACCCATGCCCTAACACGTACGCTAACCCTAACCATTGTCGTTCCCTAAACTGTACCCTAAATCATCCTCGTTAGCTAACACTAACCCTTACCCAAAGCCTTACCCTAACCCGTGCCCTAATCCTAACCCGTACGCTAACACTAACCCATGCCCTAACACGTATGCTAAACCTGAACTGTTGTCACCCACAAACCTGTACCCTAAACCGTCCCCGTTCCCTAACCCTAACCCTAACCCGTTCCCTAACCGTAACCCTTACCCGAAACCTTACCCAAACCCGTGTCCTAATCCTAACCCGTACGCTAACAGTAACCTGTGCCCTAACACGTATGCTAACCCTAAACCGTTGACGTACCCTAACCTATACCCTAAAACATCCCCGTTCCTAACCCTAACCCGAACCCTTACCTAACCCGTTCCCTAATCCTAACCCGTACGATAACACTAATACGTGCCCTAACACGTATGCTAACCCTAAACCATTGTCGTACCCTGAACTGTACCCTAAACCGTGCCCGTTACCTAACCCTAACCCTAACCCTAACCCTTACCCGAAGCCTTACCCTAAACCGTGCCCTACTCATAACCCGTACGATAACACTAACCCATGCCCTAACACGTACAGTAACCCTAAACTCTTGTCATACCATAAGCTGTTCACTACACCATCCCCATTTCCTAATGCTAATACTAACCGTAACCCTAACCCTAACACTTACCTGAAGCCTTACCGTAACCCGTTCCCTAATCCTAACTGGTACGGTAACACTACCCTGTGCTCTAACACATACGCTAACCCTAAACCGTTGTCTTACCTTAACCTGTTTCCTAAACCATCCCCGTTACTTTACCCTAACCCTAAACCTAACACTAGCCCTTACCGAAGCCTTACACTTTCCCGTGCCCCAATCCTAACCCATACGCGAACACTAAGCCATGCCCTAACACATATGATAACCCTAAACCATTCTCGTAACCTAACCTGTAGCCTAAACCGTCCGTGTTCCCTAACCCTAGACCTAACCCTTACCCGAAGCCTTACCCTAACCTGTGCCTAATGCTAAACCGTACGCTAACACTAACCCATGCCCTAACATGTACAGTACCTTTAAACCGGTGTCGTAACCTAACCTGTACAGTACACCGTCCCCATTCCCTAAATCTAACACTTACCCTAACACTGAACGTAACGCTTACCCGAAGCCTTACCGTAACCCGTGCCCTAATCCTAACACGTACAGTAACATTAACCAATGACATAACACTTACGCTAACCCTAAACTTTTGCCGTACTCTAACCTGTACCCTAAACGGTCCCATATTCCTAACACTAACCGTAACCCTAACCTTAAATCTAACCCTTACCCGAAGCCTTACCTTAACCCGTGCCCTAATCCTAACCCGTACAGTAACACTAACCCGAGCCGTAAAACGTACGCTAACCATAAACAGTTGTTTTAACCTAACCTGTATCCTAAACCGTCCCCGTTCCCTATCCCTAACCCTAACCGTAAACCTAAACCTTACCCAAAGCCTTACCCTAACCCGTGCCCTAATCCTAATCCATACACTAACTGTAATCATACCCTAACACGTTCTCTAACCCTAAACCATTCTCATACCCTAAACTGTATTCTTAACCGTCCACATTCCTTAACCCTAGCCATAACCCTAACCCTAACCCTAACAGTAAACCTTACCTGAAGTCTTACCCTAACCAGTGCCCTAATCCTAACTCGTACACTAACACTAACACATGCTCTAACACGTACGCTAACCGAAACCGTTGTCGTACCCTAACCTGTAACCTAAACAGTCCCCGTTCCCTAACCCTACCCTAACCTCAACCCTAACCCTAACCCTAACCTTAACCGAAGCCTTACCCTAACCCGTCCCCTAAAACTAACCTGTACACTAACACTAACCCATGCCCTAACACATAAGCTAACCCTAAACCGTGGTCATACCCTTACCTGTACCCTAAACTGACTCCGTTCCCTAACCCTAACCATAACCAAAACCCTTACCCGAAGCCTTACACTGACCCGTGCCCTTATCCTAACCCATACGCTAACACTTATCCGTGAGCTAATATGTATGCTAAACCTAAACTGTTGTCATACCCTAACCTGTACAGGAAACTGACCCCATTCCCTAACACTACCTCTAACCCTAACCCTAAACTTTAAGCAAAACCTTACCGTAACACATGCCCTAATCCTAACCCATACACTTACACTAACCACTGTCCTAACATTTACGCTAACCCTAAACCATTCTGGTAAACTAACCGGACTCTGAAACATGCCCGTACCCTAAGCCTAATCCTATCCCTAACCCTAATCCTAATCCTTCTCGGAAGACTTAACCTAACACGTGCCATAATCCTAACCCGTACAGTAACACTAACCCGTGCCCTAACACTTAGGCAAACCCAAAAACGTAGTCGTAAAGTAACCTGTACGGTAAACCGTCCCTGTTCCCGAACCCTAAACCTTACCCTGACCCTTACCCGAAGCCTTACCCTAACTCGTGTCCTAAACCTAAACCATTCACTAACACTAATCCTTGCCCTAACATGTACACTAATGCTAAACTGTTGACGTCGCTAACCTGTACCATCAACCATCCCCGTTCCCTTACCCTAACCCTAAACCTAACCCTAACACTTACCTGAAGCCTTACCCTACCCCGTTCCGTAACCCATACCCGGACACTAACACTAACCTGTGCCCTAAAACGTACGATAACACTGAACCATTGTTGTACACAAATCTGTACCCTAAACCATCCCCATTCCCTAACCCTAGCCCTAAAACTAACCCTTACCCGAAGTCTTACCCTAACCCATGGCGTAACCCTAACACGTACGCTAACACTAACCCAGGCCCTAACACGTAAGCTAACCCTAAACCGTTGTTGTACACTAACCTGTACCCTAAACCGTCCCCTTTCCCTAACCTAACCCTAACCCTAACTCTAACCACAACCCTTAACCGTAGCCTTACTGAAATCCGCGTCCTAAGCCTAACCCATACGTTAACATTAATCCGTGCCCTAACACGTACGCTAACCCTGAACCATTGTTGTACACAAATCTGTACCCTAAACCATCCCCATTCGCTAACCCTAACCCTAACCATTACCCGAAGCCTTACCCTAAACCGTGCCCTAATCCTAACGTGTACGCTAACACTAACCCATGCCCTAACACATTCACTAACTCTAAACT
The DNA here is from genome assembly GCF_000442215.2 of Lipotes vexillifer. Taxonomy (NCBI): domain Eukaryota; kingdom Metazoa; phylum Chordata; class Mammalia; order Artiodactyla; family Lipotidae; genus Lipotes; species Lipotes vexillifer. The sequence continues at coordinate 7,750 of NW_006782550.1, read as the reverse complement.
GTTGTCGTACCATAACCTGTAGTCTAAACCATACCTGTTCCCTAACCCTAACCCTAACCCTAACGCCAACACTAACCCTTACCCAAAGCCTTACACTAACCCGTGCCCTAGTCCTAACCCGTACGCTAACAATAACCCGTGCCCTAACACGTACGCTAACCCTCTACCGTTGTCGTTCACAAACCTGTATCCTAAAACTTCCCCATTCCCTAACCCTAACCCGAACCCGAACCCTTACCCAAAGTTTTAGTCTAAGCTATGCCCTAACCCTAACCCGTATGCTAACACTAACTCATGCCCTAACACGTATGCTCACCCTACAACGTTGTCGTACCCTAAACTGTTCCCTAAACCGTCCCCTTTCCCTAAACCTAACCCTAACCCTAACTCTAACCACAACCCTTACCCGAAGCCTTACCGAAACCCGCGTCCTAATCCTAACCCGTACGTTAACACTAACCCGTGCCCTAAAACGTAGGCTAACCCTGTACCATTGTTGTATACAAACCTGTACCCTAAACCGTCCCCGTTCCCTAAACCTAACCCTAACACTAACGCTAACACTAACCCTTTCCCGGACACGTGCTTTAACCCTATCTCTTACGCTAAAACTAACCCATGCCCTAACACGAATGCTAACTCTAAACTGTTGTCATACCCTAACCTGTACCTTAAACCATCCCCGTTCCCTAACCCTAAACCTAAACTGAAGCCTTACCCTACCACGTGCCCTAATCCTAAACCGTACGCTAACACTAAAACGTGCCCTAACATGTACGCTAACCCTGTACCGTTGTCGTACACAAACTTGTACCTTAAAACGTCCACATTTCCTAACCCTAACCCTTACCCGAGGCCTTACCCTAACCGGTGCCCTAATCCTCACCCATACACTAACACGAACCCATGCCCTAACACGTACACTAACCCTGAACCGTTGTCGTACCTTAACCTGTACCCTAAACCGTCCATGTTCCCTAACCCTAACCCTAATCTTAATTTTAACCCAACCCTTACCCGAAGCCTTACCCGAACCCGAGACCTAATCATAACCCGTACACTAACACTAACCATGCCCTAACATGTACAGTAACCCTAAACCGTTGTCGTACCCTAAGCTGTTCACTACACCATCCCCGTTTCTGAACACTAATCCTGACCGTAACCCTAAGCCTAAACCTTACCCGAAGCCTTACACTAACCAGTGCCCTAATCCTAAACCATACGCTAACACTAACCCATGCCCTAACACGCACACTAAACCTAAATCTTTGTCGTCCCCTAAACTGTACCATAAACCGTTCCCTAAACTGTACCCTAAACCGTTCCTGTTACCTAACCTCAACCCTAACCCTAACCCTAACACTAAACCTTACCCGAAGCCTTATCCTAACCCGTGCCCTAATCCAAACCCGTAAGCTAACACCAACCCATGCCCTAACATGTACGCTAGCCCTAAACCTTTGTCATACCCTAATCTGTACCCTAAACCCTCCCTTTTCCCTAACCCTAACCCTAACCCGAAGCCTTACCCTACCCCGTGCCCTAATCCTAACCCGTACGCTAAAACTAACCCGTGTCCTAACACATACGCTAACACTGAACCATTGTCGGACACAAACCTGTACCCTAAACCGTCCCCATTCCCTAATCCTAACCCTAACCATTACGCGAAGCCTTACCCTAACCGGTGCCCTAATCCTCACCCATACACTAACACTAACCCATGCCCTAACACGTACACTAACCCTGAACCGTTTTCGTACCCTAACCTGTACCCTAAACTGTCCGTGTTCCCTAACCCTAACCCTAACCTTAACCTTAACCCAACCCTTACCCGCAGCCTTACCCTAACCCGAGACCTAATCGTAACCCGAACGCTAACACTAACCCATGCCCTAACATGTATGCTAACCCTAAACTGTCATCCTAAGCTAACCTGTACCCTAAACCGTCCACGTTCCCTAACACTAACCCTAACCCTAACCCTAAGCCTAAGGCTAACCCTAATCCTTACCGTTAGCCTTACCCTAAAACGTGCCCTAATCGTAACCCGTACGCTAACATTAACCCGTGCCCTAACACGTACACTAACCCTGAACCGTCATCCTAAGCTAACCTGTACCCTAAAACATCCCCGTTCCCGAACGCTACCCCGAAGCCTTACCCTACCCCGTGCACTAACCCTAAACCATTGTCATACCTTAACCTATAACCAAAACCGTCCCGTTCCCTAACCCTAACCCTAAGCCTAAGGCTAACCCTAATCCTTACCGTTAGCCTTACCCTAAAACGTGCCCTAATCGTAACCCGTACGCTAACATTAACCCGTGCCCTAACACGTACACTAACCCTGAACCGTCATCCTAAGCTAACCTGTACCCTAAAACATCCCCGTTCCCGAACGCTACCCCGAAGCCTTACCCTACCCCGTGCACTAACCCTAAACCATTGTCATACCTTAACCTATAACCAAAACCGTCCCGTTCCCTAACCCTAACCCTAAGCCTAAGGCTAACCCTAATCCTTACCGTTAGCCTTACCCTAAAACGTGCCCTAATCGTAACCCGTACGCTAACATTAACCCGTGCCCTAACACGTACACTAACCCTGAACCGTCATCCTAAGCTAACCTGTACCCTAAAACATCCCCGTTCCCGAACGCTACCCCGAAGCCTTACCTAACCCGTTCCCTAATCCTAACCCATACGATAACACTAATACGTGCCCTAACACGTATGTTAACCCTAAACCGTTGTCGTAACCTGAACTGTACCCTAAACCATGCCCATTAACTAACCCTAACCCTAACCCTAACCCTTACCCAAAGCCTTACCCTAAACCGTGCCCTAATCATAACCCGTACGCTAACACTAACCTGTGCCCTAACATGAACGCTAACCCTAAACAGTTGTCGTACACCAATCTGTGCCCTACACCGTCCGTGTTCCCTAACCCTAACCTTAACCCAAACCTTAGCCGAAGCCTAACCCTAAACCGAGGCCTAATCCTAACCCGTATGATATAACTAACTCGTGCCCTAACACTTATGCTAACCCAAAACCTATGTCGTACTGTAAACTTTACCCTAAACCATCCCCGTTCCCTAACAATAACCCTATCCCTAACCCTTATCCGAAGCCTTACCCTAAACCGTGTCCTAATCCTAACCCGTACGCTAACACTAACACGTGTCCTAAGACGTACGCTAACCCTGTACCATTGTTGTACACAAACTTGTACCTTAAACTGTCCCCATTCCCTAACCCTAACCCTAACCCTAACACTTACCCGAAGGCTTACCCTAACCTGTGCCCGACTCCTAACCCATACACTAACACTAACCCGTGACCTAACACATACACTAACCCTGAACCATTTTCGTACCCTAACCTCTACCCTAAACCGTCCATGTTCCCTAACCATAACCCTAATCTTAACCTTAACCCAACCCTTACCTGAATCCTTACCCTAACCCGAGACCTAATCGTAACCCATACGCTAACACTAAACCATGCCCTAACACGTACAGTAACCCTAAACCGTTGTCATACCATAAGCTGTTCACTACACCATCCCCATGTCCTAGCGCTAATCCTAACCGTAACCCTAACCCTAACCCTTAACCGAAGCCTTACACTAACCAGTGCCCTAAACCTAAACCATACGATAACACTAACCCATGCCCTAACACGTACGCTTACCCTGAACTGTTGTCTTAACCTAACCTGTACCCAAAACCGTCCCCGTTCCCTAACCCTAACCCTAACACTTACCCTAACCCTTACCCGAAGCGTTACCCTTACCCTTACCCGAAGCCTTACCCTACTCCGTGTCCTAAACCTCACCCGTACGCTAACACTAATCCATGCCCTAACACAGAAGCTAACCCTAAACCGTTGTTGTACCCTAACCTGTAGCCTAAACCGTCTCTGTTCCCTAACCCTAACCCTAAGCCTAACCCTAACGCTTACCCGAAGCCTTACACTAACCCGTGCCCTAATCCTAAACCGTACGCTAACACTCTCCCATGCCCTAACACTTATGCTAACCGTAATCGTACCATAACCTGTACGAAAAACCGTCCGTGTTCCCTAACCCTAACCTTAACCCTCACCCTAATCCCTACCCGAAGCCTTACCCTTACCTGTGCCCTAATCCTAATGTGCACACGAACACTAACCCATGCCCTAAAATGTATGCTAAACCTAAACCGTTGTCATAACATAACCTGTATCCTAAAACATCCCCATTGCCTAACCCTAACCGTAACCCTTACCCGAAGCCTTACACTAAACTGAACCCTAAACCTAAACCGTACACTAACACTAACACATGCCCAAACACGTACGCTAAACCTAAACCATTGTCTTACACTAACATGTACCCTAAACCATCCCCGTTCCCTAACCCTAACCCTAACACTAACGCTAACACTAACCCTTACCCAAGGTCTTACCCTAAACTGTGCCTTAACCCTAACCCGTACGCTAACACTAAGCCGTGCCCTAACACGTACGCTAACCCTAAACCGTGGTCGTACCCTAACCTCTACCTTAAACCATCCCCATTCCCTAAACTTAACCCTTACCCGAAACCTTACCCTATCCCGTGCCCTAATCCTAACCCGTACACTAACACTAACCCGTGCCCTAACATGTACGCTAACCCTAACCGTTGTCGTTCCCTAAACTGTACCCTAAATTGGCCCCGTTACCTAACCCTAACCCTAACCCTAACACTAACCCTTACCCGAAGCCTTACCCATACCCGTGCCCTAATCCTAATGCGTACGGTAACACAAACCCGTGCCCTAACATGTACGCTAACACTAAACCATTGTCAAACACTAACCTGTACCCTAAACCATCCCCGTTCCCTAACCCTAATCCTAAACCTAACCCTAACCCTAACGCTTACCCGAAGCCTTACCCTAACCCATGCCGTAATCCTAAACCGTACGCTAACAGTAACCTGTGCCCTAACACGTATGCTAACATTAAACCAATGTCGTACCCTAACCTGTACAAAAAACCGTCCCCGTTACCTAACCCTAACCCTAACCCTCACCCTAACACTTACCCGAAGCCTTACCCTTACCTGAGCCCTAATGCTAATGCGTACGCTAACTCTAACCCATGCCCTAACATGTATGCTAAACCTAAATCGTTGTCATAACCTAACCTGTTTCCTGAAACATCCCCGTTCCCTAACCCTAACCCTAACCCTTACCCAAAACCTTACACTAAACTGTGCCCTAATCCTAAACCGTACGCTAACACTAACACATGCCCTAACACGTACGTTAACTCTAAACCAGTGTCCTACCCTAAACTGTACCATAAAGCATCCCCACTCTCTAAACCTAACCCTAACACTAACGCTAACATTAACCCTTACTCTAACACGTGCCCTAACCCTATCTCTTTGATTAACAGTAACCCTTGCCCTAACACGTATGCTAACCCTAAACCGTTGTCATACCCTAACCTGTACCTTAAACCATTCCTGTTCCCTAATCCGAACCCTAACCCGAAGCCTTACCCTACCCCGTGCCCTAATCCTAACCCGTATGCTAACACTAACACGTGCCCTAACATGTATGCTAACCCTAACCGTTGTCGTTCCCTAAACTGTACCCTAAACCATTCCCTAAACTGTACCCTAAACTGTTCCCGTTACCTAACCTCAACCCTAACCCTAACCCTAACACTAACCCTTACCCGAAGCCTTATCCTAACCCGTGCCCTAATCCAAATCCGTAAGCTAACAGCAACCCATGCCCTAACACGCACGCTAGCCCTAAACCTTTGTCGTACCCTAATCTGTACCCTAAACCCTCCCTTTTCCCTAACCCTAACCCTAACCCGAAGCCTTACCCTTCCCCGTGCCCTAATCCTAACCAGTACGCTAACACTAACACATGTCCTAACACATATGCTAACCCTGTACAGTTGTTGTACACAAACTTGTACCTTAAACTGTCCCCATTCCCTAACCCTAATGCTAACCCTAACCCTTACCCGAAGCCTTACCCTAACCCGTGCCCTTATCCTAATGCGTACGCTAACACTTACCCATGCCCTAACAGGTATGCTAAACCTAAACCGTTGTCGTACACTAACCTGTACCCTCAACCGTCCCCATTCCCTAACCCTAATGCTACCCCTAGCCCTTACCCGAAGCCTTACCCTAACCCGTGCCCTTATCCTAATGCGTACGCTAACACTTACCCATGCCCTAACAGGTATGCTAAACCTAAACCGTTGTCGTACACTAACCTGTACCCTCAACCGTCCCCATTCCCTAACCCTAATGCTACCCCTAGCCCTTACCCGAAGCCTTACCCTAACCCGTGCCCTTATCCTAATGCGTACGCTAACACTTACCCATGCCCTAACAGGTATGCTAAACCTAAACCGTTGTCGTACACTAACCTGTACCCTCAACCGTCCCCATTCCCTAACCCTAATGCTACCCCTAGCCCTTACCCGAAGCCTTACCCTAACCCGTGCCCTTATCCTAATGCGTACGCTAACACTTACCCATGCCCTAACAGGTATGCTAAACCTAACCCGTTGTCATAACCTAACCTGTATCCTAAATCATCTTCATTCCCTAACTCTACCACTAACACTTACCCGAAACCTTACCCTACCCCGTGCCCTAACCCTTACCCGTACACTAACACTAACACGTGCCCTATTACGGATGCTAACCCTAACCGTTGGCGTTTCCTAAACTGTACCCTAAGTCATCCCTGGTAGCTAACACTAACCCTTACCCAAAGACTTACCCTACCCCGTGCCCTAATCCTAACCCGTATGCTAACACTAACACGTGCCCTAACATGTATGCTAACCCTAACTGTTGTCGTTCCCTTCCTACACTGTACCCTAAACCGTCCCCGTTACCTAACCCTAACACTAACCCTTGCCCGAAGCATTACCCTAACCCATGCCCTTATCCTAATGCGTACGCTAACACTTACCCATGCCCTAACATGTATGCTAAACCTAAACCGTTGTCATAAACTAACCTGTATCCTAAATCATCTTCATTCCCTAACTCTACCATTAATCCTTACCCGAAACCTTACCCTACCCCGTGCCCTAACCCTGACCCGTACACTAACACTAACACGTGCCCTATTATGTATGCTAACCCTAACCGTTGGCGTTCCCTAAACTGTACCCTAAATCATCCCCGTTACCTAACACTAACCCTTACCCAAAGACTTACCCTAACCCGTGCCCTAATCCTAACCCGTACGCTAACACTAACCCATGCCCTAACACGTACGCTAAACCTGAACCATTGTCATACACAAACCTGTACCCTAAACCGTTCCTGTTCCCTACCCCTAACCCTAACCCTAACCATAACCCTTACCCGAAACCTTACCCAAACCCGGGTCCTAATCCTAACCCGTACGCTAACAGTAACCTGTGCCCTAACACGTATGCTAACCCTAAACCGTTGACATACCCTAACATGTACCCTAAAACATACCCATTCCCTAACCCTAACCCAAAGCCTTATCTAACCCGTTCCCTAATCCTACCCCATATGATAACACTAATACGTGCCCTAACACGTATACTAACCCTAAAGCGTTGTCGTACGCTGAACTTTACCCTAATCCGGGCCTGTTACCTAACCCTAACCCTAACCCAAACCCTTACCTAAAGCCTTACCCTAAACCGTGCCCTAATCCTAACCCGTACGCTAACACTAACCCGTGCCCTAA
>NW_006782549.1:0-228 GCF_000442215.2 Lipotes vexillifer | reverse complement strand
TAATTACCTTAAATGTAAATGGATTAAATGCACCAACCAAAAGACATAGACTGGCTGAGTGGATATAAAAACAAGACCCATATATATGCTGTCTACAAAAGACCCACCTCAGACCTAGGCACACATACAGACTGAAAGTGAGGGAATGGAAGAAGGTATTCCACACAAATGCAAATCAAAAGAAAGCTGGAGTAGCAATTCTCATATCAGACAAAATAGACTTTAAAA
>NW_006782548.1:0-394 GCF_000442215.2 Lipotes vexillifer | reverse complement strand
ACTCAGACAGCTGGACACTGAGGGTGTAGTCTCCTCACTCGAATTCTGTACTTGCATCACAGAGCAATGAAATATTCCCAAAGAATTATTAAGGATGAGGTGGGGAACCGAAATAAAAAACATGAATCTATAGTCTGCCCTACCATCTGTTCTGCAGGATATTACCACCATCGTGGCCCAATATGACCTTCCCACTTTACTCTGGGCCTCCCTACTTTCCACCTCCATCCTCTCATTATATCTTACCTACACTTGGACACGACTCTAGTTTTTCCACTTATCTTTATCAACAAGTAATCCAAGGAGCAACTGTGTATAGAACTCCTTAGAAACCTCAGGTCTGACTCAGGAATACATGACCTTTGAAGTCCAAAGTTTTCCTAATTCCCTTTAT
>NW_006782547.1:0-204 GCF_000442215.2 Lipotes vexillifer | reverse complement strand
TTAAGTTTCATTAGGTCCCATTTGTTTATTTTTGTTTTCATTTCCATTTCTCTACAAGGTGGGTCAAAAAGGATTTTGCTGTGATTTATTTCATAGAGTGTTTGGTCTATGTTTACCTCTAAGAATTTTACAGTGTCTGGTCTTGCATTTAGGTTTTTAATCCATTTTGAGTTTATTTTTGTGTATGGTGTTAGGGAGTGTTCT
>NW_006782544.1:0-231 GCF_000442215.2 Lipotes vexillifer | reverse complement strand
GGTTAGGTTAAGGGTTAGGGTTAGGCTTAGGGTACAGAGATGGTTTAGGGTACAGGTTAGGGTTCGACAGCAGTTTCGGGTTAGCGTACGTGTTAGGGTACGGGTTAGGGTAAGGCTTCGGATAACGGTTAGGGTTAGTGTAATGGTTAGGGTTATTGTTAGGGAACAGGGACGCTTTAGGGTATAGGTTAGTGTACGACCACGGTTGAGGGTTAGCCTACGTCTTAGGGC
>NW_006782542.1:0-820 GCF_000442215.2 Lipotes vexillifer | reverse complement strand
AGAATATATATATATATATATATATATATACACATACATATACATATATATGTAAAATGGAATCACTTTGCTGTACACCAGAAACTAACACAACATTGTAAATCAACTATATTTCAATTAAAAAACAAAAACAAATAAATATCAAAAAAAAAAAGAGAGAAAGAAACAGCAGGGAACAGCAGGAACCCAAGAATAAAGTTATTACCCCCCAATTGCCACCCCACTCCCTCATCCAGGGGCCACTTCTGTTCTCTACCTACCAGCCCCTGCCCCTCAGAATATTTCTCTTACCATACAAAGAGAGAGGGAAAAGCCAAATGCATTTATGAAGGCCCAAAACAAAAGAACTTAGAATTTTTTTGCTCGTTTAATCTGAATAAATAATTAAAGCTAAGACATATTTTTGTGTGGAATTTCTTTAGCAGATTTGCAAAGTCAGCCTCACCATGTTTATTTAGACCGGGAATGTTTGAGGTGGAAGGAACCTTAGAGATCTAACACAACTCCCTCATTTTACAGGTAAGGAAACTGCTCCAGGTAAGCTGAGCTGCACTCAGTTGCATCTTGTCTTGTGTTTCTCAGGGAAATAGACTTCTCTAGGTTCCTAAGAAGTGGGCTTTTCTTGCCTGACAAAAGTTCTACTGGCCAGAGAGAAAAGTAAAATGGAGATTTCTAGATACCATATTTCTGGACTGACCTCAACTTGGGTCAGTTCTGTCCCTGCATGTGTGAAAGGTAGGCTGCACAGTGTAACTGACTCCAATAAAGGAAGCCAGCTGGGGCTAAATATGGAATAATATGGAATAAATTTAGGATCCAT
>NW_006782541.1:0-972 GCF_000442215.2 Lipotes vexillifer | reverse complement strand
CCCTAACCCTTGCCCTAATCCTAACCCGTACGCTAACACTAACCCATGACCTAACACGTATGCCAACCCTCAACCGTTTTCGTACACTAAACTGTACCGTACACCATCCCAGTTCCCTAACCCTAACCCTAACTCTGACCGTATACCTTACCCGATTCCTTACCCTAAACCGTGCCCTAATCCTAACCCGTATGCTAACACTAACCAGGGCCCTGAAACGTACGCTAACCCTCAACCGCTGTCGTAACGTAAGCTTTAGCCTAAACCGTCCCCATTCCCTTACTCTAACCCTTGCCCTATCCCTAACACTTACCCGATGCATTATCCTAACCCGTGCACCAATCCTAACCCGTACGCTAACACTAACCCGTGCCCTAAAACGTACGCTATACCTCAACCGTTGCTGTACCCTAACCTTTACCCTAAACTGTCCCCGTTCCCTAACCCTAACACTAACCCTAACCCTAACCCTTACCCAAAGCCTTACCCTAACCCGTGCCCGAATAATAAGACGTACGCTAATACTAACACATGCCCTAACACGTACGCTAACCCTCAACCGTTTTCGTACCCTAACCTGTACCCTCTAACACATGCCCTAACACGTACGCTAACCCTCAACCGTTTTCGTACCCTAACCTGTACCCTAAACTGTCCCCATTATCTAACCCTAACCCTAAACAGAACCCTACACCTAACCCTTACCCGAAGCCTTAACCTAAACCGTGCCCTAATGCTACGCCGTACGCTAACACTAACCCGTGCCCTAACACGTACGCTAACCCTCAAACGTTATCATAACCTAAACTGTACCCTAAAGCATCCCCGTTCTCTAACCCTAACCCTAACACTAACCCTAACCCTAACGCTTACCCGAGGCCATAATCTACAACATGCCCTAATCCTAAACCGTACGCTAACACTAAACCATGCCCTAACATGTACGCTAAGCCTCAACCGTACTCGTACCCT
>NW_006782540.1:0-2724 GCF_000442215.2 Lipotes vexillifer | reverse complement strand
CAGCCAAAAAAAAAAAAAAAAAAAATAGCTTGAGCTACTGGGTTAATAATATAATTTTAAAAGGTGAAGTTTACAGGGCAATTACAAAAGGAAGATGGATTTATTATCAGACCTGTTGAGCTTAGAGAAACTATGGAAAATTTAGGTGGTGATTAATAGCCATGGTGAAGTTAGAAGCTAGAGACAGATTCAGTTGTTGAAGCCATAGACATGAGCACATGAATCAAATTCTCAGGAAATATTTGTAGAGCAAGAAATAAGCACTAAGAATGTAACCCTGAGGAATACTAACATTTAAGAAGGAAGGGTGACAGAAGATGAAAGGTAAGTAAAGAAGACTGAGAAGCAAAGGGAAAACCAGGAAACGCTGGAATAAGGAAATAATGTATGTTGCCTTTTATTATACAGTGAGGTCAGTATTTAATTGTAACCTTCTGAAAAAATGAACCATGGCATGAACATACCTGGTAACTTGGTGTGATCATTTCTTCAACAATTGAACTTTTCATTTGTAAACATCAAGTGAGCAAGGTTGAGTTAATCTTGTTTCTTATTTTATTATACATTACAACTGATCCATATAAGGCTCTGTCTTATTTTATTTGTTTATTTGATTTCCTTTTAGCCCCATACCCACCATTCTAATAGATTATCATTCTATTGTGTTTAATGTGTATCCTCTTTTAGTATGTATTCTTCTAAAATGTGCTCTGATTGGTAAGCAATATTTTTAATTAAATAAATGAATTTTGTGATATATTTAATTTTTACCCTTCCCTTTTTACAGGCATATTTTAAAGATCCATTCATTGCTATATGTACTTCTAATTAATTGCTCCTAATTGCTGCATGATAATCCATGATATACACCACATTTTACCTATCTGTGTATATATTCCCCATGATAGCCACCCAGGTTGCTTCTTATTCCCAAAGCAACAATAATGCTGCAATAACATTTCCACTTATATATGTCTCCTTATGGGCTTATGAAAAAAAATTCTTTGTGTTTATATATATATACAGGAACATATTTTATTGGTTAAAATGCATACATATACTTAATTTGGGTAACTATTGCCATAGTGCACTCTGAATGGCTGCCCTGGTTCACACTCCCTCCAGCAGAGCAAAAGTGTATCCTCACATACTGATCAAGAGTTGGCACATCTATCTTTTAATTATTGCCAGGCTATTGGTGAAAAGTGATATCTTATTTCAATTCATTTCTGACCATTAATGATTTGTGGCACCTCTTCAGATGTTAAACTTTTAGTTTCCTTTATTGTAAATTGCCTGTTCATACCTTGTATTCACTTTTTTTCTATTTTTTTTTTCTGGTTGATTTGAATGAGGGTCTTGGACATTCTGGATGTTAAGTGCTTTGTCAGTTTTAGACTGTGCATATATAGTCTTCCATTACACCATCTGTCTGATATATCTGTCCATGGAATCCATATTAGTTTCCCAGAGCTTCCACAACAAAACACAAAAACTGGATGACTTAAAACAACAGAAATATATTATCTCACAGTTTTTTAGCTTAAAAGTCTTAAATCAAGGTGTTGGCTTCCTCTGAAGGCGCTAAGAAAAGATTCTTCCTTGCCTCTTGCAGCTTCTTGTAGCTCCTGATGTTCCTTGGCTTGTGGCAGCATAACTCTAATCTCTGCCTCAACTGTCACATGTCCTTCTTCCCTCTGTATGTCTCTGTTTATCTGTGTGTTCACATGGTGTCTTAGTCCAGCCAGGCTGCAATAACAAAATACCAGAAACTAGGTGGCTTATAAACAACAGGCATTTATTTCTCACAGTTCTGGAGGCTGGATATCCAAGATCAGGGTGCCAGCACGGTCTGGTAGGTGAGAGCTCCCTTCCTGGTTTCAAACTTCCTATTGTTACTTCACATGGTATAAGGAGCCAACTAGCTCTTTGGAGCCTCTTTTATAATGGAACTAATCCCATTTGTGAGGGTTTCGCCCTCATTGCCTAAGTACCTTCCAAAGGCCCCACCTTCTAATATCGTCACATTGAGCTTTAGAATTTCAACACATGAGTTTTTCTGGGACACAAACATTCAGACCATAGCACATGGCACCAGTTATTGGATTTAGGTTCCACCATAATGCAGTATGACCTCATCTTAATTTAACAAATTACACTTGCAAAGACTACATTTCCAAATAAGCTCATACTCTGAGGTTCTGGATGAACAAGAATTCTGGAATTCTGGAGAGACACTATTCAACTCCATACAATATCCTTCATCAAATAAACAATAATCTATTTATATAGCTGACAATATTATATACTTGAAACTTGCTAAGAAAGTAGATCTTAAATGTTTTCACCACAAAAAAGAAAATGGTAATTATGTGAGGTGGTGGAGGTGTTAACTAATGCTACTGTGATAATTATTTCACAATATACAAGTGTACCAAATCAACACGTTGTACACCTTAAACTTACACAATGTTATATGTCAATTTTATCTCAATAAAGCTAAGGAAAAATAAAACATATTTTTGTTAAGAGATTAATTAATTTTTATAAAATTACATTGTTTTGGGACTTCCCTGGTGGCTCAGTTGTTAAGAATCCACCCACCAATGCAAAGGACATGAGTTTGAGCCCTGGTGTGGGAAGATCCCACATGCCACAGAACAACTAAGTCCGTGTGCCACAACTACTGAGCCTGCACTCTAGAGCCTGCGAGCCACAACTACT
>NW_006782539.1:0-225 GCF_000442215.2 Lipotes vexillifer | reverse complement strand
CCTCAGCTAAGCTTCTCTGGGGTCAGGGGTCAGTGCCCAGCCTGCGCCAGGCGCAGTTGACAGTCACTGCCCCCATGACCCTCGCAACACCCAGAGGATGCGTTTCCCCGTTTGACAGAAAACCAAGGCTCCCGGAGGGGAAGTGATTCGCCCAGAATGCAGCTGAGGCTGCTCCATCAATTAGCAAGCCTTACGGACCAGTCCCTGCTCTTAGAACCGGGCATG
>NW_006782538.1:324-1097 GCF_000442215.2 Lipotes vexillifer | reverse complement strand
CACAGATACCGTTCCATAAGCCAAATACGTAAGAGACAAGATCTACTCCTGGCTCCACGAAATGGACTCAACACGCCATATTCAACACATAGGAATAGACCTGACTGGTAAGAATCTAAAAACCTATGTATCTATATGTATCTGTAAGAGAATCGAGCCTGCGTAGAGCAACATAAGCGCAGCAGTGAAAACCAGCCAAATCCCATTATAAAAATAAATTTCAAAACCAAAACACAATGACAGTGAAATAGAGAGACATTCTTACTTAATTCATTCACGGCTCGGGATGAAACCTGGATTTACCACATCTATACCCACAGCTGTGTGAGATATAATGCTGGACACTAGGGGCTGACAGGATTGGTGAGGTTTGGTAAGCAATGGCAAAGACTGTGAAGTCCTACTGCATGGTATCCATTCCATGGTGCCCAACTCCCCAGGTTTAATGGATTCTTCCTTCCGCTAAAACATTCATGGGAAACCCAGAGTATGGTCCACCATGTGATCGGGCAACATTCCTAAAATGCCTCTCAGTTTACGTGCCCTGGAACACGTGTTGGCCGTTCAAGACGCTTTCCTGACACTCCTCACACTTGCAGAGTCAGTGCCTTCAACGCCCTGTTTGGCACACATTGCGATTTCTGCGTAAGATGGACAGGAATGGGGAGAACCAACGAGAGACTAGGCGTAGGTTTTTGGACGAGCACATTGAACTCTAATTTCCCACCAGCAAGAAGAATGAACCAAAGCCTCAGCATGCCGTGCCTGAACCA
>NW_006782538.1:0-269 GCF_000442215.2 Lipotes vexillifer | reverse complement strand
AAAGGAGCTCAGGGCCACTGTATTTCACAAACCTGCAGAGTTATAGATGACGGCTTTCGTCCAAAAATATACTGAAGTTAGGCTGCAAAGAGAACTTGAAAGTGAGGCAGAATTGCAGGAAACTGATTTCAGGAGGTGGTTTGGAATTGCATTTAAAGCCTATGAAAATAGGCAGAATGCCAAACAGGATGCCCATGGCCAAAACAGGCGTATGCGTTTTTTCCTGAATATATTCAGGAAAAAACGCATACGCACGTTTTGGCCAACCA
>NW_006782537.1:0-239 GCF_000442215.2 Lipotes vexillifer | reverse complement strand
CTTTGTGACTGCCTGGAGGGGTGGGATAGGGAGGGTGGGAGGGAGGGAGATGAAGAGGGAAGAAATATGGGAACATATGTATACGTATAACTGATTCACTTTGTTATAAAGCAGAAACTAACACACAATTGTAAAGCAATTATACCCCAATAAAGATGTTAAAAACAAATCTACAGACAATAAATGCTGGAGAGGGTGTGGAGAAAAGGGAACCCTCTTGTACTGTTAGTGGGAATGTA
>NW_006782535.1:1517386-1548109 GCF_000442215.2 Lipotes vexillifer | reverse complement strand
CAAAAAAAAAAAAAAAAAGGAATATGGTGATTTGACGTTGCTTTGTTGTTTCATTGGGGGAAAGTCCGGCCCACGCCTTCTTTATTCATCACACGCCAGACTCCGAGCTGGGGGGCACATAGCTGGTGCGAAGCCTTCCCGCCAGAACACCTGCTACCAGCGTCCACGTCCCGAAGGCCTCACGCCCTGGGAGAGCCTGACCACAGAGGAGCCAGGACTCGGGCTGGGTGTCTGATCACGGCACACGGCACGGGGGTCAGCATCCCTGTGCCTCTGACCCACGCCTCGCGGTGGCCACGTGGGGAAGCGCCTTCATGGCCTTGGATGATTCATTCTTTGTTGGCTGACCCCCCTCTTCTGTCGTGTTTCCACATAAACTATTTGCACACAAATCCCTGTCTCCTGATCTGCTGTGTGTGGGGGGCAGTGAAGACACTGCCCTCCAGGCCTCTATGGAATAGGACAGGAAGGGGACGTGTCCCGGCTCCAACCCTGGGGAGCTGGTGTACGAGAGAGCCGCCAGGGCAGGTGTCCCTGCAGGGCACACACACCTGATGGCTGTGTGGCGCTCTCGGGACCTCAGTGATGCTCCGAACCCCTTTCCGGGCTCTGCGTGGGCTGCAGACCCAGCCTAGCCTCCTGCTTCTTCCTCTGCATCCTAGCTCTGCCCTGCTCAGTGCCATTTCCCATCTTCAAAGATGTGCCCTTCCCCTACTTGTCTGGGGCTCACCTCTTTCCAGGGCCAGCTAACTGCCATCACCCTGTCCACCCATATCTGAGTCCCTGAGACAACGGGAACTTGACCTTTTCCATCAGCCTGCCACTGTGGTCCTCTGAGGGGACCCGATGGTGCGTGGTCTAGTTACCATCTTCATCTGCATGTCACTTTGCTCCCAAGGGAATTTGTAAGCGTTGCATAGGTCGCAGCCCCATTTTATATTTTCTTGTAGCCTCTAACGGACCTTGACACAGAGCTCTGATTTATTTCGTTTTCATTCGGGAAGAAAGTTCTTCTGACGATAGCCTCACATTTATTCTTTATCAGACAGTCACCTGATTTCTCAGTAAGTGACGACCAGATTATCGGGTCTTTTCCTTATCTTCTCATTTGCCTCCCACCACGTAAGTAGGCTGTAAGTGAAGACAGACTTATAAACACACTGTTTTCTGTACCGGGAGGAGTAAAGCGCTTGAAGATGAGGTTTGTGTTTAAACAACAATATGATCCAAAAGGATCTGTCTGTCATCCTTCCTTTCAAATCTCTCCCCTACGCAGATAAAGCCCCGCAGCCGTACCCTCGGCAGTTAGGGATTCTCCTAGCCGTGTAAAACCCTTGACTCTTCACCTATTAAAACTGTTCCAGGCAGCAAGAACACTGAAGAAATATGACGGATGGGCCCATAGCTGACATTACACGCTGTTACTTAATCAGCAGAAAGGGTAGACCCAACTAACTCCAAATAAATCCTTCTGTGTCTTGGGGCCAAAGGATGGAGGAGCAAAAAAGGCAGAGGAGACGGATGGAAAGATTGTAACAGGAGAGGGGTGGAGATCGTCTTGGTGGAGAATTCTGCTGCTGAACTGCTTTCCATTTCTAAGAAGTTGCTCCATCTGCTGCCCGTCTAAGACTGTCTAGACAATTTCAAAGTATTACATAATTCACAGTGGCTGAATATTTTCCTGTTTACTACGGAGTTAGTCTACAAAGGTCACTGATAAAATAATCTTTTTAACTGGTATGAAAAACATCTCAAAAATCCAAGAAACTTAAGAGCCGACCATACCGGTCCTTTTGGATACTAATTCACCGATAAAAGAAAACCACAACAGGCCTGACTGTCCCTGGTTTCTGGCAAGGTTTGGACAGGTGTCCAAGCATGAGAGATGGGTTTGTGTTCACACGAGTAAAAGACATAGGACTGTCTGCCCTAGTTAGAACCCGGGGCTGAATTAATGCATAGGACTCTTCAAAATAACACTTTGGGAATGGATTTAATGGAGACACAGAGTACGTACTGTCTGAAAAGAGAAGAAAAAAGAGAAAAGGAAGCAAAGGAGAAGGAAACGGGGAGGAAGGAAGGAGCGGAGGAAGACCGTGCAGGTCAGGACAGCTGTTTCCACTTTGGGACGCGCCCCAGGGTCTGCCAGCAGAAAACCAACGATTGGGTCTCCAATCACAGTGTCACTATTTAAGAGCTGTTTTGTCATTTTTGAGCTCACAGACTCTCACTGCTCCAGCCACAGTGCCTGCCCCACTGTTCCCCAGGGCAAGGGGGCTCTGGGGTGCCTGCCTCGGGAGATGAGGTGCAGAGTGGATGTGCCCATATGGGAGCCAGGACTTGAGGACAGGCTGGGCCCTCTGTGAGTTTCTGGTCCCCTCTCCACCCCAAGTGTTCAAGGACTGGCAGAGCGTCAATAGGTCTTTTTCTAGTTAGGAATACATTTTCTCATTAATGCCATCGCTTTTTATTTTCCAGGTGTAAAAGGAATGTCTGTGAGATTCAGGGGGCCAGACACAAGTTCCCCAGCTGGCTGATGACAGGCGAATAGTCTTCTTTGGGTGCCGGGTGACCCATCGCCTGACCTCAGGGAAGCCCATCTCTGCGTCTCTGAGTGGGGTTGGTCAGCCTGGGACAGCAGGAACGGCGTCCTGCCCTCTGACTCTGAGGCTGGTCGAGCAGAAGCCATGGCTACTTTGCTATTTTCACTCCAGGATAAGAAAGGATATATTGAAATGTTCCAAACAGAATTTTTAAGAGCAACCAGGGCATGCCTTCTAATTTTTAGAAATCTAAACCAAAGTGTGGGCTAGAGGTTGTTATCCACGTGGTAGCTGAATGAGCCCTGGTGTCATGTAGGCGAGGTAAGCTGGGTGGGAGATTTTGATGCAAGAAATCAGTAGCACAGTCATACTTGGGTCTTGAAATGTATTCTGATGGATGCTTCCACGTTTCATCCACAGGATCATTTTAGAAGAAGCAGAAATACTTTGCCTATAAAACTAAATAAAATTTAATTTTGAGAATTAGATTTCCCTGAAAAAAATAATTGTGAATACAAGAAGTATGTGAGACCTCAGATCCACAGCATCTCAGATTGATTCCTCAACAAATAGCCCTGCATTTTGGTCGACTTTTTTGCAAAGTTAATCTGAACTGGCCATGTTAGAAATCAATTATTGACTATAATCTGTGGCTTAAATTTACGTGTATGTTAGAAATCTCTATGAGTCAAATTTTACAATGAAAGTGATGTTATGTTATTATTTATAACACATGTATATTATTATATTAGATCATTATCTGGTTGGCAATAACCTGGTTAACACCTATATTTCACATGGATATATATTCACTTTTATTTTACATGTAACAAAATTATCAATGATACAAATGCTCCCCAAAATTATGTTAAATTTTGATAATTGTTTAAATATATATACATTTTTAGAACTGGTATTAGTTAAATAACAAAACCGGTGTGCAAATAACCATTCCATACTTTTCCCTAATCTCTGTGACCATATTTAAGGCCACATGTCATTTACCCACTAGTAATTTGTACGTATTCCACATTTAATTACACACCAATTATATTTTCTTGTAATTTGCACACTGCGGGAAGGGATTTTTAAAACCTGCTTTAGTCATCTATCACTGCATAAGAAGTTACTCCAAATGTCGTGATTTAATACAGCAATAATCATTTATTATCCCCAGAATTCAGGCAGGACACACTGGGGCAGGCACACCTCTGCCCCATGAAGTCTGGAGCTCATGCAGACACTCCAGCGCAAGGGGCCGGAATCATCGGAGGACTCAGCTTCAGGGCTGGGGTAGTGGATGCTGGGGCAGGTGTCTGGAATGCCCACACCTGGACTCCCCGGGTGGTCTGGGCTTCCTCACAGCATGATGGCTGGATTTCCAGGGCAATCACACAGAGAGGGCGTGAGGAGGGAAACGGGCCATGTTGCCTCTTCTTACCCAGCCTCAGAAGTGGTGCGGCATCACTTTCACCAATCCTACTGCTTGAGATAACACAAACATGGGGGAGGGACGCTGGGACCCACCTCTCAATGGAAGCGTATCAACATCTCACTGTACGGAAGTTTGGAGGTTGAAAATATGACTTAAAATGAGTGAAGTCAGACCAGTGGCTCTTTCACATTATTCTCCCCAAGAAAGAGTGACAGGTGGGAGGACTCAGCTTCAGGGCTGGGGTAGTGGATGCTGGGGCAGGTGTCTGGAATGCCCACACCTGGACTCCCCGGGTGGTCTGGGCTTCCTCACAGCATGATGGCTGGATTTCCAGGGCAATCACACAGAGAGGGCGTGAGGAGGGAAACGGGCCATGTTGCCTCTTCTTACCCAGCCTCAGAAGTGGTGCGGCATCACTTTCACCAATCCTACTGCTTGAGATAACACAAACATGGGGGAGGGACGCTGGGACCCACCTCTCAATGGAAGCGTATCAACATCTCACTGTACGGAAGTTTGGAGGTTGAAAATATGACTTAAAATGAGTGAAGTCAGACCAGTGGCTCTTTCACATTATTCTCCCCAAGAAAGAGTGACAGGTGTGCTGGCTGCCTGACCAAGGAGAGCTGGCGGGCTCAGCAGAGACGCACACGTAGTGTCTGCCCATCCCCGCCGAAGGCAGCTGCCATATGCTTACTAAGCATGTACCTTTAGGTATATGTAAGTAAAATTCAACTTTAAATAAAGTTCAATTTTTGAATTCAATAAAATTCAAATAAATCACCTTCCTTCTATTTTAAAGTGCTGATTCTCAGAAAAAAAAAAAAAAAAAAAATCTTTGCAACAGTGTTTCCAGTGCTTTAAGGTCTGTTCTTTCTGGTCTTCTTAATTAAACAAGGATCTCCTCTTCACCTGCACTCACCTTTGAGGTCAAGGCTCAAGATATTATTTTACGTGAAAAATGTTTACGCACTGTAGCCCAATGTCAATCAAGCAATTAGGTATGCCAGGCATAAGGTTAAAATGCCACCTCCCCCAATAAAATATTTCGGAGAATTTTAATCCCAAAAGACATGCGTTCGACACTTCCTACGGTGGAGATGCTGTGCAGACTGCAGCAAAGGCTGAGGGGAGACCAGGGGCACAGTCTCCAGAGGCCAAACTGGCCCATCCAGGACCTCACACTTGTTGCTGTTTCAAAAGCACTGCAGCTCTTTCTCTTGGTGTTGCTTCCATGGACAATGGACCAGAGTATCATCAGCTGCTCCACACGTCACCCCAGCAAGGTCCTCCTTGGACAGATGTAGCAGGAGGGCTCAGGGGGCCATACCTGGAGGGCAGCAGACCGATTCCTCGTGAGTCCACTTGCTGGACACAGCTTGTGATTTAGAACGATCCAGGACCACAGGGCTGAGGAGTTGGGCCCATAGTTCAACCCAAGTGACCTCTCCTCTCTAAGTGAAGGGCTGGGGGAGAGGAAAGCTGAGCCTGAATGTTCCAGGTGTGGCATTGAGACACAGCAAGGACGCACAGAGAATGCCACTCCAGGAGGCCAGCAAGACCTGCCTGGGTCCCAGGATGGGACTTCCTCCAGGGAAAACAGATCACAGACACACAGCTCAGGTCCCTAGGAGGTTAACTTTAAGCCCAGCTCAAATTTGAAAAACAGATGCAGCAGAATTACTGAATAATTCTAAAGTGACACCGTATAAAGGGAGATCGCCCATGGTCAAGCTCAGCTCAAAGTGGCATAATCCTTAATTTTTATTTTAATGTGTGTGTGTGTGTGTATGTGTGTGTGTGTGTGTGTGTGTGTGTGTGTGTGTAAGGCAACCCAGTTCCAGGGTGGAATGATGCAGAATACAAACAACTCAGCAGATCACAGATCAGCAAATGGGTTAAGTTTCAGGTAAAATTCGTTTGGAAGCTGAGATAAGAGTGTTGTTTTATTTTGCTTTATCTTTAGAGGAAGGAATAGGTTGTATTTCATGACACTCAGTTTTTGTCTTTCATTCTCGGAGCGCAATATTCCCCTGAAAATGGGACAAACATGCAAGTGGTATTCAGACTGTAGTGTTCTTTTTTTGAAACAAAAAAGTTCAGTGATGTTCCCCAAATAGCCACCTGAACATCAGGGGTGCTGATGTCTGAACTCATGGTTAGGTGGCCTCAAATGTAGGAATCAGAGTGGCATGAGTTCCCCACTTCTCTCCAGGACTCTCATTATGTAAAATTTGTTTAGGAAGCAAAGACTGTCCTGAAACTGGTAGAACCCCATCACCTCTCCATGGCTTTAGGAAGAGCACATCTCAGACGTGAGCATGGACACACATCCCTGGGGATCCGGTTGGATGCAGACCGATTCTGCAGGTCCAGGTGAGGCTTGAGGTTCTACCTCTGTGTTTCCTGGTGATGCCAATGCATCGTGGGTCACACGCTGAGAAGCAGGGCGTGGAAAGAGACACAGGTTACTCACTCCTCGTGCACCAGGTA
This sequence comes from Lipotes vexillifer, assembly GCF_000442215.2. Taxonomy (NCBI): domain Eukaryota; kingdom Metazoa; phylum Chordata; class Mammalia; order Artiodactyla; family Lipotidae; genus Lipotes; species Lipotes vexillifer. Next base: position 1,541,638 of record NW_006782535.1, on the reverse strand, counting down.
CCACGGTCAGATCCAGCAGCATCGGGAGTAGCAAGGCCAAGTTCCCACCCTCAAAGGATGCAGATAAAGGGACAATTTTAATATCGTGAGTTTGATGTTGTAAGGAAGGCGCACAGAGGTTACCGTGGGAACACGGGAGAGACTGGGCTGAGGATTGTGTCTGCACCATGAGAGGAGTTTATGGGGAGAAAGTTCGGAAAGGGAAGGGTGGCCTTGCTCCATGATGCTGGTATTTATGGAGGCACCACTGGGCTGCCCCAGACTCTCCCGTCAGCCCTGCTTGTGGATAAGAACCCATCCAAGGCGACCAAGGCAGCGCTCTGTCCCTTAAGAGGCTCTCGAATGTCACAGATAGGATGTGATGGGAGCCAGAATAGAGATGCTATTTATAGAGTGTGCTCTCCCAACAGTATTTCCAGTTTATGTTGTTCCAAATAGATACTTAGTTTTGTTTTTTTTTAAAAGGATCTCAGCCTACACATCCTCCTACTTATCAGGGTCTTGGGAAGCAGGAGGTGGGGACCTCTCCACATGCACAAGAGGACTCATGGTCCCTCCTGCGGGCCATGCTTTGTGGAGCAGGGACCTGTCTGGACCTGTCCTCGCCCACCTGTGTGTCTCATTAGACAAAACGCATGAAAATGTGACTTCCCCTCCCAATACTATCAGAAGTTTAGCTGTGGATTTAATGATGCCACCATCTCACTTTTTTACATATCTATTTTTCAACACAAACATTTTATCAACTCGTGGTTGAATGCTCAACAGTTTCTCTGTGATTTTACAATTACCACGGTTAGAATTTCAAAATGCCAACCTAGGTAATGTAGTTGACAAATGTGTAACAAATATATCAAATATAGACAATGCGAAAACTGTAGCTAAGTAACTCAATTGATTCTATACATGACGATGTTTGCTGTCTGGAAAATACAGTTGCGTAAACAAGACAAGTGTTCCTTCTTACAATTATAATGCTTCATATTCTCCCCTATTAAAGAAGAGTACATAGTGTGAGTTCTTTTCTAATGAAAGTGACTCAACTCAAAAAACTAGCTTGATGACCAAAAAAAATGTGGAAAACTTTCTGTTCATAAAAAGACATAAAGTGCATACTAAGGGGATGATAGGAAAGAAAGGGAAGTCACATTATCCAGGACGTGAAGCTAAGCCTGGTCACAGCTCAGCTGGGAGAAGCTACATCGTGCCCTGCTCACCCTTTGGTATAAACCACGTGTTTTAGTCACGTGAGCAAAGAGTTTCAGGTGTTGCTTGATGAAGATATGACATCAACACCGGCGCCACCTCGTTTTATAGGACTGAGGGGTAAGTAGGACGGAAGGGACATCCTGGGGTCCCATGTTCCCCCTCAGTTCAGTCAGTTCCCCTGTTCCCAGACCCAGAGGACCTCTGAGCCCTAGGAGATGAGTCCAACGCTGCCCCAAGGTTATGGCCATCCAGAGGTCCCCAGTCTCTCCCATGTTCCCACGGTAACCTCTGTGCGGCTTCCTTACAACATCAAACTCACAGTATTAAAATTGTCCCTTTATCTGCATCCTTTGAGGGTGCGAACTTGGCCTTGCTACTCCCGATGCTGCTGGATCTGACCGTGGTACCTGATGCATGAGGAGTGGGTAACCTGTGTCTCTTTCCACGCCCTGCTTCTCAGCGTGTGACCCACGATGCATTGGCATCACCAGGAAACACAGAGGTAGAACCTCAAGCCTCACCTGGACCTGCAGAATCGGTCTGCATCCAACCGGATCCCCAGGGATGTGTGTCCATGCTCACGTCTGAGATGTGCTCCTCCTAAAGCCATGGAGAGGTGATGGGGTTCTACCAGTTTCAGGACAGTCTTTGCTTCCTAAACAAATTTTACATAAGGGCCATCAGCTCTCTGACCCTTTCCTTCCCTCAGTGTGGTTTATGCAGGCTGGATCCTTCTCTCAGAGAATAGAGATAATCTGATAATTAATCCAGACTGATAAAAATCACATAATTACCTTCATAAATTTATATTCCCAAGAAAAATCTGAGTTAAACTCTTCCTAGCTCTCTAGACATGGCTAAATTATGTCATGTATATTAAATGCATTTTATGATATATTAAAATATATTATTATATATCATAATGCATGTCATCCCGATGATTACATTACATCAACAATGGCTACCTGATAGTACCAGCAGCTCCTAAACCAGAGTATGTCGGAACCACCTGGGGATCTTTTCCGAACGCCAGGCCTTGGCGAACCCAGCAGGGACAAGGCCTTCCCTGAGCTCTACAAGAGCCAGAGCACCTGGGCAGGTGCATGTGTATCACATCAACCGCACGATTGGATGTAGGGTTGAGAGGGAGAGGAGTCAAAGACGCCTCGAAAGCCCTCGTCCTGTGTGACCCTATGGGTGGTCAGGGCGTTCAAGGAACCACAAGAGACACCACCTGAATTTTTCTAATTTAGGCTTGGGGTGACCCCCACGACCTCTGTAATTAGTTAATATTAGTCAGGTAATTATGTGCATTACCTTCAAATCTGAGATCCCTCCGTGCAACGGTGGCTGTGGATACCCGACAGTATTTATTGGGAGGATGGCCCTTCTGTTCCATCAGAGAACGTGGATATGACAACAGTGCCACTGCTGGTGTCAGCTGGGCAGGAGGGATAAATTAGGAGTTTAGGATTAACAGATACACAGTATTATATTAAAATAACCAACAGGACCTACTGTATACATGGGGAGCTATATTCAATATCTTATAATGAACTACAATGCAAAAGAATTTGAAAAAGAATAGATATGTTTAAGTACGTGTAACTGGATCACTTTGCTGTACTCCTGAAACGTAAATCAACTATATGTCAATAAAATATATATATACATATTAAAAAAAAGAAGTAAGTGATGCAGATCAACACAGAGCAAGTCGAAATAACTCATGCTTCTGTAGCATTTCATCTAATCTCCCAACAATCCTATAAGGCAGGTACTATTATTTTTAGCATCCCTAGTTTACACAGACACAGCACTGCTGGTAAAGGCCCCACAGCTAGTAAGAGGCAGTGGGATTGGCATGTACAGTCTGGTTCCAGAGTTTGTGCCCTTAACCTTTACACCCTGTTCCCTTCGTCTGGAATGTGTTGCTTAAGCAGACAGCACCATCGAGATTTTAATGGTCTTTGGGGGGAAAAAAAAAAAAAGATTTCCCCTCTCATTTTTCAGTTCTTTCTCTAATTGTTCCAAAATACATAGGCTCCAGGATTTCTGCTCAACAAGAGCTAGTAAGAAGTAAATTTTCATACAGAGTAAATATGACATCAATTCTGAGGGTTTGACATCTATAGATTACACACAATTGCTAGAAAAAGTTGAATTTATATCTCACTTAGTTCCTCTCAATTACGAAGGATTTCCGTGTCATTTCCCAGAAATACAGGCTGAAATTTCATGGAAACCTCAAGGGCTTGTTTGTTTGTGTTTTATAAATCCAGACTCAACAGGGACAAGGGCACACTGGGAATTAAGTAGTAATTTCTTTCTGATGAGAAGATAGTGTGTTCCTACTGACGTATTCAAAGTAAGATAGATTTTTAAAAAATTTTTATTTTGTATTGGAGTAGAGTTGGTTAACAATGTTGTGTTAGTTTTGTATGTACAGCAAAGTGATTCAGTTATACATTTACATGTATCTATATTTTTTCAAATTCTTTTCCCATTTAGGTTATTACAGAGTATTGAGCGAGTTCCCTGTGCTGTACGGTAGGTCCTTGTTGGTTATTTGTCTTATACATAGTAGTGTGTGTATGTTAATCCCAAGCTCCTGATTTATTCCTCCCACCACCCTTCCCCCTCGGTAACCATAAGTTCATTTTCTGTCTCTGTGTCTGTTTCTGTTTTGTAAATAAGTTCGTTTATATTATTTTTTTAGACTCCACATATAAGTGATATCATATGATATTTGTCTTTCTCTGTCTGACTTACTTCACTTAGTATGATACTCTCTAGGTCCACCCATGTTGCTGCAAATGGCATTATTTCATTCTTTTTAATGGCTGAGTAATATTCCATTGTATATAAGTACCACATCTTCTTTAGCCAATCATCTGTTGATGGACACTTAGGTTCCTTCCCTGTCTTGGCTATTGTAAACAGCACTTGGCTATTGTAAACATTGGGGTGCATGTATCCTTTTGAACTATGTTTTAATTCCCACCTTCAAGAATTTTTAAAGAACCAACTCCTTAGTAAACATAAAATTTTTTTTTTCTTGTACAGTTTGTCTCTTGGCTGGAAGTGGGGACTTCAAGTTCTCACACCTAATCCTCCCTTAACTAGCTGTGTAACTGGGTAGCTCCTCCAACCTCCCAGGCTTCCGCGTTGCTCCTCTCTAAGTCAGAATATGGACGATTCCTCAGACCTCCAACACGCTGAGTACATCATTCTATGCACAGACAAGACCTTGGTACCAATAAAAATGAAGGAACACTCAAAGACAGCGTTGCTTTTTTCCTAACTTTAGCCCATCATGCTGGGCTGAGGATAAATTGCACAATATCAGTAGGTAACACAATCAGTGATGAGACATAACAAGATAGAAGGTATCAGAGAAAACAATCCTTTTAGAAGTAGGTGGTCACCGCTGTCTTGTAGTTGGAAAGCACCAGGAAGATATCCTTTAGAAAAAAATATCCTTCCCAGACTGGAACCACCATGTGTAATAGCAGTTCTTCGTGGCAGGATGATATAGTAAGTTAATTCACACATCTGTGTTAGTGCCTTACCAAGCACATCATTTCTAATGCGAGGGAAAGGGGAGTACAAGAGACTCTTGTCTAATAAAAGGTACCAGAAGAAGGGAGGTAGGGCTGATGGCACAGAGCTCTTTTGGGTTTTCTTAGGACTGTGCCTCCCTGGCAAGAAAAACCAAAATCTGGACGTATTTCATCTTATTGAATAAGCATCTACCGAGGATCAACTGTAAGCCATGCCCTGGTGGCCAAGTTCTAGGTGCTCCGGGTCGAAAGAGTAAGAAAGGCAGTGGTGGGCAGGTCCGCTGCCCCCTTCCCATCATTGCCCCTGCTTCTCAGGCCCACACAGCCTCAGAGTTGGGTGTGGCTGTGCGGCGTTGTGCAAGTAGAGTATGAACACAAGTAGCTGGTGTCAGTTCTGGGGAAGTGTTTAAGGTCTAGTGCGTAATTCTCCACTTGATTTCCTGCAGTGCCTTTCCCCTGTGTCCGGGATGGTGTAGCCAGGAGACGGTAGGGCACCTCTCAGCCTGAGAGGCCTCCAAGCACACAGCCTGTGGCTCTGAAACCACCCAGGCCCACAGTGGACTCATCGTGAGGCCCAAACAAAAGTTCATGGTGTCCAACACTGATTCTCCGGTGATTTGTAAAGGCAGCATCCCCTAGACCATCTGACAGAGGAAGTCCCCAGCCCTGCACGTCTATGTCCTAGTGAGAGATGGACCAGTCAGCTACACATGGGTCCTTTCATGTGGACAGAGTGAGGAGAGAGAGAGTGAGACTGCGTCGTCCTGGAGATAAGATGTTTAGAGAAGTTTCTATTGAAGAGATCAGATACTGGAGAGAACAAAGATGGTGCTTCATGAGATGCTTGAATAAAGAGCATTCCAGGAAAGGAGAGGGCTAGGTGCAAATTTCCAGAAGCCGGACAAGCTTGGCTTATTCCAGAAGCAGAAATAGAGCCAGCGTGGAGCAAGGTGGGTCTCGGGCACGGATGAGATGGGAGGTCCAGGGGGCAGCCTGGCCCAGGTCTCGTGGGACCCTGTTACTCAGTTAGGGTTCAGAGTCCATGTGGTTCCACATTCATGGAAAGCCATGGCAGGTTGCTGAGGAGGGGAGCGATGTGACTCAATTTATACTGTAAAGCATCCATCTGACTGCAAGAAATTTTTAAACAGGGTATTGGGGATAAAAATCTTATGGGGTGAGTTCAAGAGAGATTGAGTGTTGTTTCGTGGAAAGCATTTCAGTTGACTTCAATTCAACCCAACACTTTGGAAAACTCTTTAACACTTTCTTCAAACGTAAAAATATATATTATCTATCATATAACCCAGCTATTCCATTCCTATATCTATCATATAACCCAGCTATTCCATTCCTAGATGTCTACGCAACAGAAATAAAAACATACGCCCCACAAATACTTGTACACAAATGTTCACAGCAATTTTCTTTGTATTACACCTGAACAGGAAGCATCCCAAATGCCCATCAGCAAGATGAACAGATTTTGATACATCCATACAATGAGTTACTACTCACCAATAAAAAGGAATAAACTAGGGATACATACAACAATGCAGATGGACCTCAAAATCATTTTGCTGAGTAAAAGAAACCAGACATGAAGGATTAAGTCGTGTACATTTGTACAAAATTCTATCAAAGATAAACTATTCTCTAGTGACAGAAACAAGATTATTGGTGGTTATCTGGGATAAATGGAGGAAAAGATTGCAAACAGAGGTGAGGAAACTAGGATTTCAGACATCCTACTGGGTGTGTGTGTTGGCATCTCACGGTGGTTTCAATTTGCATTTCCCTGATAACTAGCAATGTTGAGCATATTTTCATGAGCCTGTTGGCCATCTGTACACCTTCTTTTGTAAGGTTTCTCTGCTTATCTTCTTATTGAGATGGAAACATTGTGTTATACATTAATATGAAATAAGTGGACACAAAAATAAATTTTTTGTGACTGGCTTCTTTCATTAAGCATACAAAAATACATTAAGAAAAAAAAAGATTTCAAGAGCTAAACTTGTAACATTACCTCCATCTTCAGGGTCCTTGACGAGCAATTAAATGTTCAAGCCTTGGAGAGGATTCCCCTAATAAACTCTTCTTTATCCCCCCCACATATACATTATATATATTTTAATTGAAAGCTTTCTTTGTATCCCTGGCTTATCACACTTGGTCATGGAGAATCATATTTTACATGCTCCTTAATTCTATTTGCTATTGTTTTAAGTAGGGATTTTTTGTATCCACATAAATGTATGCACTTAGATTAGTCTGAGTTGTGTGTGTATGTGTGTGTGTGTGTGTGTGTGTGTGTGTGTGTGTGTGTACCAGGCGGTATTTTCATCACATTTTGATACTGTAGTTTTGTTGAACTTATAAAAAAGAAGTCTTGCTAAAGCTCTGTAATGGTTCAAATAGCACTGACTCTATCCTTGAAATTTGGAAGGGACTCAGCAGTGAAACTGGACCTGGCACTTTTTTCAAGGGGTAGCACTTTTCATAGAGAAAATAATGGGACTTGTCTGTGGCTGGAAGGTTTAAATGATGAAATAATGCCAGTAAGGTTTATGACACTTCAGAACATCAAGCTGATGTTCGAGGTGAACCTCAGTTTCAATGCGCCACCATTTCAGGAGATTTTCCCCATCCATGGAAGTACATTTTGCCTTGCAAATAATTTGGAAAGAAGGGAAGTTTACAAGAGTGTCATGTCACCAGCCATTACACCATTCTGAAAGTTTTCATTTTCCTTAATAATTCTTAAGAATGGGAAGGGCCTTATAGGGGAATCCCGGCATTGACAATTCCCCTTTGTTACATTTTTCCATCTCCAGGCAGAGGAACTATCCATCCTTAGGCTCAAATAGAACTTAACATTAAATTAGAGCTGACTTACTTTTTGTGACCTTCCACGATAGCGCCATATTTTTCTGAATTTAGTAATCCCCTATGGCTTTTCTCTCACAGCACCCTTCCTTTGCCTCTTTCTAGGTTATTGGTGCCTAATATTTGGGTTCCTTTCTCTTACCTTTTGTCATTATGCATTTCTCATTACTAAAGCCAAACTTCTTTGCTTGGTATAGAAAACCCCAAGCGGCCACTCACGCGCAGGCATCATGGGCGATGCTGTGTGCCTGTTCTATCAACTTCATTGATATCATTTGCTCAAAATAGACCCAGAAGTAGTGAACAGAGGAACTGAATTAGCAACTGACGTAATTAACACACACATTCACACACAGTTCATTCCTTCTAGAAAAAAACGTTGGGTCATTAACCTGTGATCCAGAATAAGCTTTAGTGACCTCAGATGGTAAATAATCCCAGCCTGCAACAATGTGACTGACCCTGACTCTCTTATTTATAGTACAAAGGACAAGAGAGTGTCATGCATAACTGAAAATGCTTTCCCATTGGTCTTATTCATCAACATGGTATTAAAATCTTTCTTAAAATATTATTAGCTTGTTTAGGCTTTGTCAAGTTTTACAAACTCCAGAATTAGCATTTCATCTAAGTGTGGTGGAATGTGGCTTTTTTATTTATAATGAACAATCATGTTCCAGGTGCCCTGTGAATCCGTGGTAAACTAATTAATCTTTGTCTAACAATGTTAATTAGGATGGTATTTAGACCTATGTCTTCCAAACACTCTTGGGGCCATGACTTACTTATCCTCAGGTTGACATAAGAAGCTATCAGCTCATATTCCTTTGTGAGCAGAAATTCTGACAAAAAATTTACACATTGTTAAGTTTAAAGGTAATTATCATTATTATTGCAGACAGAGAGTACTGATTTTCAGCGTGTACCTTGTGAAAAGTCACAGGATTTCCTACCGAGACATCGTCTTTGGTAGTTCTCCACGTTGATGGGAATTTGAGGGCACGGCAGGCTTATGGTAAAACTGAGCCCCTTTCACAGAAATCAAATGTAACTGAATCACAGATAACCGTGCTCCAGACTGTTTGATTCATTGGAACAAAGGCATGATTTACCTGGGGAAACAATTTTCCTGAAGGGAAAATCACAAATAAATTTCAATGTCAGGAAGACTTCTAAACGACCTATCGGAGGAAAATTCTGTATGGACAGGACGACTCTCCAGAGACACTATTCAGAGAACATCTATCAACAGTAAGTAGGTGAAGGTTCCAATGCATTCTTTCTTGTGTCAGTTAATAAGTCTGGAATCAAAGACTACAGAAACAAGTAGATAAACTATAAGTAAAGCAGAAACATGCAAAAATACTTGGCAAGGCTAACTGCATTCTTTTAAGGCTATGGATGAAGTAACTCAGAGAAAAGCTGAAGTTAATGAGAAATAAATGAATTGTTTGGTGGAGGCACTTGGCAAGAGAAGGAAATACACAAAAGAACAGCCTGGGAATTATTACTGAAATACGGAAGAGCTATGGATTTTGGCCAGCTTTCCAGTGACTTAAAAGCTGTGACGTTTATAAAAAGCCTAGTATATCCTATGCTTCTAAATTTATAACAAAAATATCAACAAAACTGTCCGGATAGAAGTTGTATTCTGGCTATGGCTCTTAACTATAAAATATTAGCATATATGCACATAAAACAAAATGTACCTTGCTTATTTGAATGTTGCATTTTCCCTTTAATTAGGACTTTTACTTCCATTGATCTGCAGGTAGAAAATGCTCTATTTCATTTCATGCATGTTTCTAATTATCTCGCAGATTTTGGAATCAGGAACTGAGACCTTCCTCCCCGGCTCCCCTCCCCACCTCCTTCCTTCATCTCTCCCCCCCTTCCTTCCTTCCTTCCTTAAATTCAGCCAGCCCACCCACATAATTGAGAACCAACCACGAGTTAGTGATTCCCTGATGAGTTCACTGTTCAATGGAATTGATGCTGTTTGATAAGTATTCGACAACCAACACTGTTTAAGTATAGCTAATGAAAATCATTTATAATAGAGAAATGGGATTCCCAGAAAATCTACTAGGATGCATGTTATCAAGCATGAATTCTAGCCAGTAGCCTCTAAAACAGTTCTCCAAGACAAAGCAAAAGATGGCAAAGCATAACCACACTTATTACACATATTTCAGAAAGAAAAGTTTATCCACAGGGCACTAATCCGAGACACTGAAATAAGCATCTTACACACATTCTCTTTGCTGCCCCAAACAGAGCAGACTGCCAGACAGGCAGCAATAAGCAGACATTTCTCCCCCTCAACTCCCTGCTCCCCACTCGGGGACCAGGAAAGCTGGCAGTCAAGCCTCTGCTATAAATGGGGGTTGTTTTGACCTTGACTGTCCAGTACAGCTCCCTTGACACCAAAACAACACCAAAATCAACATTTTTCGTACTCTTAACATGTCCACATAAAAATAAGAAAAATGAAGGAACATAGAGGTCAGGGAGACACAGGAAATTCTGGACAGAGCATTTCCGATGAGATGGTATTTCTGAAGGAGGAAAAGAGCCTTGGTGGTCAAGCCTGGAGAGACCTGTGTGCGTTCTGTCAGTTCAGGGTATCCAAGGACTAACTGCGATGCTGAGTAGATGCTCTATGCAGACCACACGGAAGCTCGGCCGACAACGGTAGAGAGCTCCAGGCTGTCTGCATCAACTCCCATCTCTCACTACACGGGGCACCGGGACGCTGGGTGCTGGCACAAGGTCCACCTGCCGTTTGGCCAGTGTTGGGTTTGACAGATCTCTCTTCAGAATGAATATACACACATATGCACACACATGGAAAGCGTGGGAATAACCCCACAGGTGAGGGATGTGAAGTCATCCCCTAAACTGTCAGGGTCAGGAAACACCTCTGAAAATTGACTTAGCACCCAGAAAAATGCTTTCTAGATTGTCTAACAACCTTAATGGGATTCAACTAAGGTCTCCAGGAAGCCAAAGGAAAAGTCCATGAAACTTGCAACAAAGGGGACATGGGTGAGAAAATTTAAAAATTAAATAATTCGAGAAGTGCAATAAAGCAAGTAAATTGGCATGAGGAAGAGTAAAGAGTGGGAATTGATACTTGCAGGAATAAATCCGAAATGTGGAGCCAGCTTGAAGATCTCCAGAATGCAGAAGAAAAGGGTGACACAATGAAGAATAACAGACACCGCTTTGATGCAGAGTAGAGAGTGGAAACGTGATTGACGAAAATACAGGAAATACAGATTGAAGCACACAAAGAAAAATTAAGGGAAATAAACATCTGGAGATATTGAATTTTTATTGCAATCATAAGGAAAATTGCCACAAGCCTGCAGGCCATAAACAAGTTATCTTAAGAGAACCAAATATCAAATTACTCTTTGATTTCTTAAAAGCCAAGTGACATAACATATTAGAAGACAAGAGTGTGTATAATATACCATGTAATACTGAAGATGGGAGAAATAAAACAACAGGCCAAAAATTAAGCAAAAACAAACAAAAGAGCCGAGCAATGGTATAATTTAACACAATTTTAGTGTATACAAGAAAAAAAATCAAATGAGACTGACATTATGAAATGTCGTTAAAGGGGATAATCCAAGTGGAAAATAAAAAGAGCTGTGAACCTTTATGTATCAAAAACAGGGTATCAAAAACTTAAAATAAGATCTGGGAGGAGGGATAAGTTAGGAGGTTGGAATTAACATACACACACTACTGTATATAGAGTAGATAAACAACAAGAACCTACTGTATAGCACAGGGAACTATACTCGATGTCCCGTAATAATCTATAAGGGAAAAAACAATCTGAAAAAGAATATATAGAAAAAGAACTTGAAAATCTGTTAGATTCAAGTAAAAGGTAATACAATAATATTTTTTTTTCTGTAGGATTCCTCAACATAAGCCATATACTCTGAACACTTGCAAACCAGATACGATTAATAAAAGATTACAGTTAAAACTCCAACCTCTGAGTGTGGCAATTGGGCAACATTTGTTGAAGTTAGAAATGTGCATTTCCAACAGTTTCTCTATGTCACATCTATGTACCCTCCTTGAAGAAACTCCCCAACGTGACCCGCATGAGAGATACATGCAAGAGTGATGCTTGTAGTAGGAAAAATGGGAGGAAATCACAGAAACAAGCCTCAGAAGAATTATTAAAATACTGAGTAGCATTCCATCGTGTATATGTGCCACATCCTCTCTATCCATTCATCTGTCGATGGACACTTAGGTTGCTTCCATGTCCTGGCTATTGTGAAAAGTGCTGCTATGAGCATTGGGGTACATGTATCTTTTCAAATTAGTTTTCCTGTTTTCTGGATACATGCCCAGGAGTGGGATTGCTGGATCATCTGGTAACTATTGTTTTATAATAAAACATTGAGACCACTAAGTAGCTATCCTGAGAGGCAAACGTCTCACCCTAAAGTATTTTCGTTATTAAGAATTAAAGAAATAGAAGTAAACTTAGTCTTTAATTCAAGAAGACAGAGAAACAAGCCCCAAGGAAGCAATGGATGTGTTTTTATCTAAACATCGATTCTAACTGCGGCAGGAACACCCTACATGTCACAGAGGCTGTGACGGTGGACCGGCCAGCAGCGTCTGTCACAGCAGCACGTGTGTGCATCCCTCTCTGGGGCTGTGTGGGGCCTGGGTTCTGACAGGGGATGGGGCGGCGGAGGACACGTCGGGGAGACGATTCTCAACCGAACCCATAATGACGATCAGGTCACCCTTCTGCATGTAGGTTGAGGTGGGTTCGGGTCAGTGGGGAGAGAACATTCCTGAGCCATCAGAGGGCTAGCTGTCCTGGAAGGAGGTGAGCTTTCTGGAAGCAAGTTTCTAGCAGCCACCACAGGCAATCAGCAGGAGAATATGAACAGCCATTCTCACCCCATGTGAACTGAGAGAGCAAGGATGAGAGGATGAAAGCCTGTCATGAACAGCTTGGAAAAGCTATAACCCTGTTTCGTTGATGATGAAAAGCATACCTGGAATTTCCCGTGGTGTCAAGATGGTGAGAGTGAGAGCCAGGGCTCTTTGAGGCCTGGGAAGAATTTGAATTATTGTTGGTTAATGCTAGCCTCACAATCTCAAGACAGAAAAGGCTTGTATTCAGTTTCTACTCTAACAGATAATATGCCCTGTATCTTCTCTCCCTGAGATGAAAACACTCTGTACTGATTTTTACATGAGGATTTGTGCAATCTTTTTGAAACAAAAAGCTATTTGCAGTGGTTTGCTTTGAGCACAGACACTGAATTTTTGCATGTACGCCAGGACTTTCCTTTTGCTTTGGCTTTCTCTTACTTTCAAAACCTTTTTTGTAAGTCTCATGAGGGTCTGGTATGATTTATTCTGGGTCCCATAGAACAGAAACTTTGAGTTAGTATTCTTGTATGTCATAGGATGAATTTTTAAATAGATTTTTTTTTTCCTATGGAAAAATTGAATCAAGAAAGAATAGGGAATACACCAAAGGAATTCAAATAAAAAGGAAAAACAGAGAGAAAGAAAGAAAGAGACAAAGAGAGAGAGAGAAACAGGAAGGAAGGAAGAAAGGAAGAAAGGAAGGAAGGAAGAAAGGGAAGGAGGAAGGGAAAAAGAAAGAAAGAAAGAAAGAAATCCCAAAAGGCAGGCCGTATGAGATTAACTGACAACCAACCAGCCCTAACTCTGTGTGGAGCAGAACTGTTTGTGGTCGACTGTACTCCCCCCAAATGCCCCCTCAGTAACTCCTGTTCCACCTGTCTTTCCACAATATGACTCTGCCACTCCCCCATCAACAAGTATAATTGAATTCCTCTTCCCATGAATCTGGTAGCCTGCAATGGTTTTATGCCAGGAGTATGAGGAAGTAATGCTCTGTAACTTCCAGTGCTGGACCACGAAAAGCAACATACCTTCTGCGTTACTCACTGGAGCTCTCACCTGGGGATCCTGGGGCTGGCAGGCGGAAGTTTGATGACCTGGAGGCAGCCATGTTGGGTGGGAGCCCAACCGCATGGGAGGTCTCAGGGAGGTGCTTAGGTCTGCAGTCCTAGTCTTTGAGGCAACCCAGCCCAGGCACCAGACGTGTGAGCCATCAAGCCTTTAGATGATTTCCAGCCAGGGCGTCACCAGGAGTCTTCCCAGGTGAGACCCCGGACATCATGGAGCAGAGACAAACCATTGCCACTGGGCTCTGTGTGACCTCAGGACCTACGCGATTTGTGAGCACAATAAATCTTGTGTGATTTAAGCCACCAAGTTTTGCTATAAACCACTAATTTTTGTTATGGGTTGAATTGTGTGCCCTCAAAAATCATATATTGAAATCCTCACCCCCAGGACCTCAGAATGTGACCTAATTTGGTTATAACAGATGTAGGTAGTTAAGATGACATCATGGTGGAGTAGAATGGGTATCTAATCCAATGTGACTGGTATCCTTATAAAAAGAGAAACCTTGGGCACAGACACCACACGGGGAAGATGGAAGCGGAGATGGAGTGATGCTTGTACACACCAACAAATACCAAAGCCTGCCAGCAAACCACCAGGAGCTGGGAGAGAGGATGGGACAGATTCTCCCTCGGGGCTCTCTGGTGGAGCTACAGCTGATCTCAGCTCTCTGTCTTTGAGAACTGGGGGACAATACATTTCTGCTCGTTAAGCCACCGAGCTTGCGTTATTTTGTTATGGGAGCCACAGAAAACTAAAACACTCATGAAAAATTGGATATTGGTATGCACGTGTACATTACTCTTTCCAGTTAGTTTGGCCTAAAACACTTCTGTAGTCAAGATCATTTTGATGCGCTATGACTTCCACCTAAGGGGTTAGATAGGTAAATCTGGAAAATCTGCCAGATTTGGGTCATGCACTCCTTTTCTTACCCACCTTTTGCATTTTTACAAGTTGTGGCTACTAGTGTAGTTCAGGATGGAACCCCCTGGAAAGCCCTCCTAGAGAACCCCCTGGGTCATCCCAGGTCATTAACCAACACTCAGGGATGGTCACTCCACCAGAAGCAAAGTCGCCTCATTCCACTCTGATGGTCTGTGTCCCTCTGTTTTGTCCATAGCATGTGAGACACCTTGCTACATGCCTGGCTGAAATCCTGACAAACTCTATCAACAGAGTTTTCACCATGTACTGATGCAGTAACTCAGATATGTGACTTCACGTGTGTTAACGCATGTGTGCCAACCCAACGTCGTGTACATACAATCTCAGGGGCACAACCCCATTACACTCTGCAAAGACAGGAGAATGCCCAAGAAGGTAAATTTGATACCTATCCCAGTAAAAAACAAAACAAAACAACTTCAGGATGGACCATTAAAAGGAAAACTGCAATAGCCAGACACTAGTAAGGAAATATCATATCAAATCCTCCTCATTCATAAAACAGGGTTTCAGCTGATAGAGATGCTTGTCCTTACCCACACTTACCTAGCTTTATTGGCAACTCAGATGATGACATAGAAAATAGGCTCAACCATTATCTGCAAATAACACAAAGCCAGAAAAAGCTAAATGAATTACAGTCTTAAAAAGGATATTTTAAACCCCCAAATGCCGGTCTAACCATGCAAGAAACATAGTGCAACCACAGATTCGGGAAATTCTACAGGACATCTGGCCAGTACCCCCCAAACTGTGAAGGTCATGACAATCAAGGAAAGATGAGGACTCTGTCACAGGTCAGACGAGACAGAGGAAACATGAGAACTAAGTGCAGTGGGATCCCCTTGATGGGATCCTGGGACAGAAAGAACATTAATGGAAAAACAGGTGCTGTCCAAATAAAACTTAGAGTTTAGTTAATACTAAATGCACCAGTGTCAGTTTCTTAGCTTGACTAACAGACCAGGGCAACATAGGATGTTTATGATGAGGGGAACGGGGTCAGGGATATAGGGGAACTCTGTATTGTCTGTGCAACTTTTCTGTGAATCTAAAATTCTTCCAAAGTACAAAGTTTTCTTTAAAGGAAAGTTAAAGGTGGAGGGGTGCGCCAAACCACAGAAAGAAATTACTGGAGAATACAGCCAACTCATTCATTGATTACTCAACATTGACTGAACACATCTGAAGTGTCAGATAGTAGCAGGCACCGTATTCTGGTGACAAAAAATGATACAGCATCTTCCCTTAAGGACAGCCACAGATTCCTACCTGGAAGTGAAAAGTTCTGTCCCCCTGAATAGCTATGAGCTGTAACCACACAGGGATTTGCATCTAAGAATCTTAGTTAACCACAAACTCAATATTAACCATCAGTGTGTTGCTGATGAAAGGAAGTTAGTCTAAAATCCCCATAAAAGACCCCATCTTCTGTATTCCAGGACGCTCGGCCAGAATCTAGATTGTCAACCAATTCTAGCCCATCTTTCCGGACCACACTTGTTATACTTGAAATTAATAGCTCTTTCTGTGAAAACTCCTGCTTACCTAGACTCAAAACTGGCTAAAACTGAGTCCTCTTAGCAAGACTGATAGCTGCTAGAGAACACGTAATAAAAATTATGTACGTATTTGAGCGTGAGGTAGAGCTGAAAGGCAGGCAGAGGAGAAAGAGGAAGGCAGGCTGGAGAAGGTGCTGAACAACAGATTAAGGGGTTTCAAGGCCCCCCTGTGAGTTAGAAGGAGCCCCATCTCCCCCCACCCAGGGCACTGTAGGTAATCAAGGTGGGCTTGACAGAAAGGATTTTCGTGACTGCCCCAAAAGCTATTCTCCAAGAAGGAGCACGTAGCCGTTTTGAAAACGAGCTGCAGACCCACCCACTGACAACTGTCTCGTTTCCCTTCCGGATCCTGTGCTTTCAGCAGCATCGCAGATCACAGGTTGCTTCGCGGCAGAGGCTGCTCTGGACCCTCTTTGATTTTTGTCTGGCTTCCTTCCACCTTATCTTCCTCCCTGGCTACAGTTTTCAGAACCTCAGGCATTTTCCGTTCTGCTTCAGCTGAAATCTTCAGTCTGGTCCCTGGGAATAATTGGCCTGCACTTCAACTGTAATGCACACTCATATCTCCAGCAGAACAGAACTCAACTCCCCTACAGCTCAGATGATAACCAGATTAGTCCATCACTTCCTACACTGAGATTATAAGCAAAAAGTTGTTTCTATTTCTTAATGCACTTTTGGATGTATGTTTTCCTCCCAATTCGGAAGGTAACTAATTTGCTTTGGACCTCCTCCAGCACTGAATCCTTGGAGTCACTCTTACATTTGACTAGCAAATTACAGAAGTTTTTAGAGAATCATGTGAGCCTACTAAAAAGCAAGGCAGCCTAACCTAGTGATTAAAAGCTTAGACTCTGGAGCTAAATTGTCTTGGGTTTGAATCTGCAGTGTATGAGCCTAAGCAAAATAAGTAAGTTTGGGATTTGTTTGTTTATGTCCGGTTACCTTTGTCTGTCTACAGATCAGCCCAAGTGCCTGGGATGGCAGCTCCACTTTGAAAGGGCACTACTGCTTTGGGGATATTCTCTTTTCTTCTCATGAGACAAGATGTTGAGCTTTTAGGTAAATCTGTACGTGAGAAAATACGTTGATAAATAACGCGCAAAGGAAAGTACAGTATTTGCAGATACGCCCACAAATGTGAGTGTCGCTTCATCGTAAAACTTTCCCCTTCATCTCCTTGAGATGCAATTCAACGTTAATGAGACCTTTGAGGATATCAAATTTCTAAACAGAGTCCACCACTCTGCTACCCTTTGCTGTCTACATCATGCGGCCAGACCATGACCAGGAAGTGATGAAGAAAATCTGCCACTGAGTACTTTTCCATATTTTCATATTCCTGGTCTTGGCCACCATTGAGAAATACTTAGGGAATATTTATGGACAACTTGCCTGACATCCAGCAACTCACGTAAGAGAGTTAGTATGATTTCATTCTCTATTGGGACAGCTTTCGTCAGACATATTTGGTACCTAAATGTGATTGCTTTGCTTTACCAAGACATAGAGTAATAAATTTCAAATGACAATTCTTAAGGATGGCATAAAGATGGCATTTCTATCCATGTACTTAATTTGAAAGGGATAACTATTATGAATACGTCTTCTATTTGCATTCTAATTTCTATAACATCTTTCAAAATGGAGCTTTTTTGCGTGTGTATGTGTATGTGTGTGTGTGTGTGGGGTGTATATATTTTATATATATATATATATATATATATATATATATATATATATATATATTTGACTACTCACTAAATAAAAATCCCATTGTGGAAATTATGGCCTCTTATTTATGAAATTCTAGGATGCGTTTATGCATTATCCCAGCTAATGAAGGCAATTAGATAACAAAAGGTTAAAGAATGAGAAAGCTGTTAAATCAACCCTTTAGATTAATGATCTCCAGGAGGATGCTTCCCAAGGGCCACATCAAAACAGAAAGAGAGTTGGATAGATGAGAGATAGATTTGCATATGATTTGTGTGTGATTTGCATGTCATTAGCATATGTGTGCTTGCTCTGAAGTCTTTTAACTTTCGAGTTAAGAATTTCCCTTAAAATGTCTTTTCCTCTTTTCTATGCAGCCTCATCCACTCATGGATGCAACAGTCTTTTATGACTATTAGTTAGAAAAAAGGTGAAATTTTGACAAGCCAGCTGAAAAGGTAATAGGGACAGTGTGTGTCATCCCAAAATCTTTGCTGGGCCATTAATAGCCTAGTGTTTAGAGAACATGACTGAATGAACGAATCAGAAAAAAGAAAACGGTGCTTCTAACCTTGCCTTGACCAAGGGAGTCTAACCTGGTTACCAAATCACTTCCTACCTACAATACAAGGTCAGATTTTATTTTATTTTATTTTTTGTAATAAGATTAAGATTTTAAATGCTTAGAAGTCCCAAATGCAGGGCGGGGCCCAGGAAAAATAGAAAATCAGCATTTCTTGTCCTGGGACCCCCTTTCTGTCCTGGTCTTTGCTGTTGTCAATTGCTTCCTTTCCCCCATTTGTCAGAAGGGCACAGGTCTCGCTCTCCCCTGAGCACCAGCTCCTAAGCCAAACAAAACCCACTTTCAGAAAGGGTTTCATATCAGTCATTTGCACCTTAGCATAAATTTGCTAACAGCTCATTCATTCAACAACAGTCATCAGAGCACCTACTTTTTATTGATTCATTCACTTAAACATGTTTTAAAGTGCTTTAAAGATTCCAACCACAGTGCTGAAGACACAGAGACGAGATCCCAGGCTCTGCCTTTGAGCTCATGGTCTCCTGAGGGGAAAGGAGCAAAGAACGGTATATAAATTATAAGGTGTTCAGAGTGGAGAGTTACTGAATTGTGTTCCTTCCAAGTTCATTTGAAGTCCTAACCTCCAGCACTGGAATGTGACCTTATTTGGAGATAGGGTCTTTACAGAGGAAATCAAGTTGAAAAGAGGTTATTAGGGTGGGTTCTAGCCCAATGTAATTGGTGTCCTTAGAAAAGGGAGATTTGGACACGGAGACACACAGAGAGGAAGATGGTGTGAAAAGACAGAGAAGATGGCCCAGGGGAGAGGCCTGGGGTGGCTCCTTCCCTCACAGCCTAAGAACCAGCCCAGCAGACACCCTGGTCTCCAGCCTCCCAGCCTCCATGGCTAATAAGTTCTGTTGCCTAAGCCCCCCAGTCTGTGGTGCTTTGCTAGAGCAGCCCTAGGGAACTGCTCTGTGCAGTGAACAGGGTTCTAGACACACGTGAAGAAAAGAGCAGTTCCATCAGCCTTGGGGATCAAAGAATGTCTCACCAAGAAAGTATTGGTGAAAGTCCCTCACCCGGGGGTGAGGCAGTAAGTCCAAAAATGCCGTTCCAGGCCCTGAGGTCAAAGCAGTCTTCCTCGGGCTCAGAGGAAAACATGGAACCCGGAGAAGCAGACACCCTGGAATGTCCTCTGGAGGTTCCACGAGGCAGGTCTGTGGGCACCACCGCCCACTACTTGCGTTTGACTTTTAAACTTCCTTATATAAAACTGGTAAATATGGCCAGATTTTCTTACACTCAGCCAATAGCATATTGATACATACAAATAATAGCAGTGTTAAACATGATAACTGATGATGTCTTTCTCAAAAGAACCAGAAGACTTGTGTTCTCTGACCATCTGAGCCCCGTTCTTTCTTGCTTGGGGTGACCTCAGGAGTCCTGATTCTAGGGTCAGATGTTCTGCTTTTATCACCAGCTCCAGAAACAGTAGCTGCAATTTGCAGTATAAATACTGGTTCCCAAATCTGCAGTGGGCTTCACTCTCGCAAAGACAAGACAACCTTGGGTCCCAAACTTCAGCCATATCCCAGGTCCCACGATCAGGACGAGCAGTGAGCTTACCCTGGAAGGGTATCAGTACATGACAGCATCAAGCAGAGAAACCAAGAAACTGGACTAGGAGAGCCCTTCAGTGTTCATCACATTTCTGCCGTGTGCAGGGTGGAGCTTAGAATAAGCTCTGGGGATCCCAGAGAAAGTAAGACAGAGCGCCCACCCTTAAGGAATTCACGCCCTCATGAGGAAGCTATAAGGGCTTTCCTTCTGTGAAATTTGAGGTCATTCCAAAATATTTTGCAGACTGTGGAAGGAGAGGGTCTGACTCTCAATGATTTAAAAAACATGGATACCATTAAAATATTTGACTTTTCCATGCTTTTGCCAACTTGTGGTTTTTTTGTTTTTGTTTTTGTTTTTTGGGTTCCTTGCTCAGAGGGGATAAACAAGCACAGAAGGGAGTTTGCATTCAAGTGGATTTTAGTTACTTGGCATGTGGGGGTGGGGAGAAATTCTGGAAAGTTGAGGAGTTACATGCAAAGGTTGGTTCCCTTGGTAAGACGGGGCTATGGGATACGGTCAATTTTGTTTATGGAGTTGCGTGCAGCAAACCCATATGGCACTTTCCCCAAAGCAGAGGAGACACGCCCTCTGGGTCAACAGCTCTGGGCACCTGCCCCTCAGCTTGGCACTCTGGTTCAGATGCAACCTACCAGCTGGACCTGGGTGCGTCATTTCTGAAACTGAGCACAAGCAATGAGACCTCGAACTTGATCAGGTGAGGCAGTCTTTCCAAATGCCAATGTCTTCTGGTCAAATTCATCTCAAGTTGCCCTTGCAAAACCCACCCCTTTTCATCTCACTTGGAAATGCATTCTGTGGACTCCCTGATCAGTTTTGTTGTTTTTGTTTTGTTTTTTCATGTACTTTTTTTTTTTTTTTTTTTTTTTTTTTCACTGGGGACCCAGCAATTAGACTCATTTCACAGTGAGGCCAGCGTTGCTGCTCAGCCCTCAGATAGGTTTCCTCCCTCAGGCTAGGGATGCAATGTAAGACACCTAACAGGCACAACACGGGAGACGGTGACCATTAAGCACAATACAGGCAGAGGCCGCGATCAGAGACGATACCACAGGTAAGCGGGCCTCTCACTGTTGTGGCCTCTCCTGTTGTGGAGCACAGGCTCCAGACGCGCAGGCTCAGCGGCCATGGCTCACGGGCCCAGCCGTACTGCAGCATGCGGGATCTTCCCGGACCGGGGCCCGAACCTGCGTCCCCTGCATCGGCAGGCGGACTCTCAACCACTGCGCCACCAGGGAAGCCCTGTACTTTTTTTTTTTAATTGCAGTATAGTTGGAATAGACCCTTGATCTTTTCTGTCTTCAAAACTCACCTCCTTGGGGCAGCTTCCTGTGGAGACCCCAGCACGCTCACTCTCCCTGCTCGCTGAGCCCTCTCTTGTCCTCTTGTGCTGGACCTGCCAGCAAATGCGCCAGCCCTCTCTGTGGACATCACTGCAGCCACCACCCCTGTGGAACCAAGGAATGAGTCCGTGGCTGAGCAAGGCTGATCAGCCACCTGTGAAGGTGTCTGGCCTGGGAAGATGGACTGGGCCAGTCAGAACCCCTCCCCTGGGAGGTTGGACATGAAAGTAACATGAGAATAAAGCCGTCAGTAGCAGGATCTGAAGCCACATCAGGTCACAGCAAGTTGGGAGGGAGACCAAAGAGTGAGATGGAGAGGGAGCCACTAGCAGCTGGGAAGCTGCCATGCAGTGAGGGGGAGGAGGGACAGACATCGCAGACTCAGATGCTGAGAAACAAATCAGGAACCTGTGAAAGGGTTGCCCGGCGTGAGGGCGGTGGGACCTTGCTAGCAATGCAGGTCCCTGATGGCCTTGTGGCTCAAGTTGCGCCAGGGCCAGTGGGATAAAAGCAACTGGAGAATGCCATCTCCACCCAGTTCTGTGAGCATCCCACGTCCGCCCCGAGGCACCCCAACAATGTGCCTTTCTGTGTCTGAGACAGCTAACCAGCCATGCTACAGATCCACGTGGTGAACTGGTGCTTTGTGAACGTAGGCAGAGTAGATTTTCTGGACACCTGATTTCCTCTTAAGGGCTTGAGGTCTTTTGGGTTTTGTTTCTTTAATTTCTGTTTCTTACACCAATTTTCAGGGAAATCATTCTATGTAGAAACATTGCACAAACAAATGACTGTAACACTGTAGATCTATTTTTTAACCTATGTTCTGTCCACTGATTAAAATTAGTAACCTTTGTGGCTTTCGACATCTCTGTTCAGTGGTCGTTCCTCTGTTCAGAGGCCCTTCTTTAAAAGATATTTTATTTTGTAATGGAAAATGCAAATATAATAAAAAGTCACAGGGAAAACGTGTCTCCACTCCCCAAAGCAGTGAATATGGAGGAGAAATTGGGCATAGCCAACCGCTCAGAGCTGCCTCCTCTGAGGGCCCAGCCCCTTCAGAGGAGCCCACTGGGACATCCAAAGTCCAGGCTTGGCTCTGCCCAGCAGCTCCCCAAGGCTTGCCAAGAAGGAATCCTCCCCCTGGGCCACCAGGAGCTGAGCTAACCTCATCTTCCCCTGGAGTCACCCCACACAGCATCCCCAAAGCCGCTGCTTTCACCACCCTGCAGCTGACCCGGCATCCCAGCTGGCAGGGACACCTTCCCGGTGGTGCCAGCGTCTGCGTCTGCATTTTCCCAAAGTGTACCCTTGCCACTCAGGCTCAGATTCACAAATCAGGCTCTTCAGTGTCTCTGACCCCTCAGCCGCCTTGGACACCGTGTGCTAATCTCAGTTTTAACACATTCTGCTAGTATTGATGGTGCCATTAATTTTGTTTTTATATGCCCGTATATCTTTTTCAGATACGTGTTCTGTGGTCACTTGATGTTTACAATTAGCATATTTATGATCTGAAGCAATCAGAAGCCCACATCTCCATGTATTTTAGAGCTGGTGACACCCAGGAAGCTGGGCTGAGTCCCAGCCGAGGGATGATTCTCCATGAACATCATATCATAACATTGGCCGTGGTGGCCACGTCGTGGCTTAAATGTTCATAAATGGATTCTAAACCAGCCCAATTATTCCAAAGGCACTGGTGCAGATGCCTCTATGATTTAGAAGTGTGAGCTTTAAAACACCCCAGAAGGAACAGAATTTGCATTCCTGATATGGATTGGCAATATCAATGTGGTCACGTCCAACTTCTCAGGGCCAGTGCCACCAACACCTGTGACACAAACCGGAGCGGTTCCCACCGACTCCACTGACCACGTGTGCAGGTCCCTCCAAAGAAGTGGTAAAGCATAAGCTTCTCTACCACTCAAGACACCTCCAGTTTTGCTCGTCACCTAGTTCGTGGAAGAATTGGACCTCACTCGGGCGGTATTTGTATCGTTGTGTTAGGGAACTTGGGAATCACCAAGCTAAGGTGCTGGTCTTTTTCCCAGCCAGGCTCCAGGGGCAAATTTGGGAGTTGTGTTAATCTGTTTCCTATCTCATTCCCCCAAACATCCCAAGTTTGGTCTTGTAATTAATATTATATTTGCATAATATGTAAGAAGAAAGAGCTGTCTGTCAGTTACACCCCGAAGTCACTGAATTAAATATATTAAACTTCTTATCACAAAACACATAAAACCAGAGAAAAGCAAATCTGAATTCCAAGGGCTTCCCCCCATGATCCTCCTTTAAAATGTGAGTTCCTCACTTGTACTTAAAATATAAGTCAGTTGTGTAAGAAATTATTTGCCTACACGTTCAGTAGTTTGTCTCCTACATAAGGACCATGACACATGGGGGGAAGAGAAACACAATGGTCCGTGGCCCTGCTTCGTTTTTCTGCCAGCTAGTCAGTGCCAAGGAGAGAAAAGTTCTCTATACGAAGCTCTGGATTAGATGCTGAGAGACAACTATTGCGACATGTGCACAGAAGCCTCGTTTACAGAGAGAGTGAACAGAGGGTGGAGAAAGATGCTCCAAGCAGATGCCACTTAGGTTCAATTATTGAACCAACCAGCATCTCTCAACAAAGCTATTCAAGAGAGCTGCCACACTAACAGCCCTTAGGGACAGGAGCTGTGCCTGAGTGGGGACCTGGCCCCCACCCTGATGGGATGAGACACCCATCTCTGTATGGGGCGGTGACATCACCCCACCCCCTCAGAGTCACATCAAAGGAACCCACCCTTTCTGAGACTATTGTCCTGACCTCCTTTCTAAAACCAGCCCTGAGTCAGCAGGGACGA
>NW_006782535.1:1486604-1517347 GCF_000442215.2 Lipotes vexillifer | reverse complement strand
AGCAGGAACGAAATGATCTCTCACTTATTTTCTTTTGAGGGCAATAATTCATGCTTTATATATTTCAAATGGAAAGAATGCACATTTAATGAGGAGACACGCTATCCTACTTTTTAAGCATAAGTTACTTTGAGCTATTTTTCCCAAGTCGATCACATTCAGATGCACCAAGATCATAGACCCATTATTTTCACATTTTGCCAGAATTTTCGTGTGACATAATGTGATAAACACGAATGAGATGAATCGATTTAAGTTTGCTTTGTGCCCTCAGGTTGATTTAAAGAAGGAGAAAATAGAAACTCTTCCCCCTGGATTTGGTATAGGGGCTGGTACACAGTGTGCTTAATGAGAGTAGTCAGTTAGCTAATTAGCATAATATTCAGTGTGGGAAAAGATGAGAAGGGTGAAGCCTCGTGTTCTCCTATCCCCTAGTGTGCTGGGCTCATCCTAAGGGCACCATGATGAAGGGGGCTCAGAGAAAAGAATCTGAGATGCTTCCAGATGTGCCGTGTGTGTCATACAATGCACCCTGCTGTGGCCTTTGATAAAGACATACTTGTTTTCCCTATGGGCTTCAGATACTAGATGTGTACACCTGCGGCATGTGACATTTCAGGTGACAGACCCTTGATGCCACCGATGCCAAATCCCTTTTCCTTTCAGTGTTCGGGTTGGTCTGCCTGACCCTGGCAGAGGCTTTCCCACCCTCACGGCCCACCCCCAGCATGGCGAGCTGGTTTTCAGAGGACATCCAACTAACACCTGAAAAGCTGTTAACCACTACAGGTGACGGACCTAGCCTTCTTATTAAATGTGCATTAAAAAAAAATCAAGGTACAGTTGATTTACAATGTTTCAGGTGCATAGCAAAGTGATTCAGCTTTATATATATATTTGTGTACACACACATATGTATATCTATTCTTTTGCAGATTCTTTTCCATTATAGGTTTTTACACAATAGTGAATAAAAGCATCTGTAACTCAAAGAAACACACCTCTGGGGAAGAGTCTTAGGTGAACAGAGGAGAAACTTTTTGGAATTAACACCCTTAAGTCACTTTCCACAGTCTGGGGCCCATTGCTAGGAATTGGAAACTTGATCTGTCCCATTAATGGAAAAAATATGGGGCATTGTCAGACCAAGATATCAATGAATAAGGCTCTCACTTTAATTCAAAATTGTTTCAATATCTAGGAAATTATCTGGAAGGGTTAGAAAACCAGATAATATGCTTTGGGTCTTAATCATAAGGTAATCAGGATCTGGGCAGCTGAATGGTTCTCTGGCGGCCTGGAAGGAAACAGGAAGCGTGAACGTGGTTGTGTTGTTACGAGGGGAAGGTTAACGCAAACCTCAATGCCGATCTCTCACCGGCATCATATTTGTACCCAGTTCCCTGACTGTGCACTCAGGCCACTCATACTAGAAGTTAGTTTCTACTGACTCTTAACAACCCAAACAGCAATCTCAGATCTAGGCGTCAGAGCCTCTCAAAAGGACAACTGGAAAGTGAGTAATGTGGAGCCTGTAATATTTCTATTTTTAAAGGAAACCGAAGGGAAATCCCAGGAATTAAAAAGGCTGATCAGTCTCATCCAGGTACCAGGAAAACGGACTGAGGAAAGAATTACAGGCTTCAGCCTGACATTTGCAGCAGTGTAATCTGAGAGCATCGATGCGTCCAACTTCTTAGGAGAGAGAAATAATTACCACTATGAGGTCAATGCGAATTCTCTCCATTGAAATGTCAAAAAGAGTGTGCCTTTTCAACTTGCCATGATCAAACATACCCAGTAAATTTCCCTCGTTTTCTTGTTTTCCAGGTCACCCGAGAAGGATTTCTGATCATCTTTGTGGTGACAGCAGTGACACGGCAACCTGGAGGAACAGTCCACTGACACTGCCACCTGGAGTGGAACTTCCGAGAAGGCTGCTAGGCCGTCACGTCCTTGTGCCCCGCTCTGGAATTCTTCCATTCTTATTAGATCTTTTTCATACCTTCTAGCTCCTTGTTAAAATTTTCACTGTGTACATCTATTCTTTTCCCTAAAATTCACTTAACATTTTATTACCAATGCCTTAACTTCTTTATCAGGTAATTGTTCTTTTCTGTCTCATTATTTATTTTTTTAAGGCTTTTCTCTTGCTCTTTCAATTGAGAGCAGTTCTCTGCCTTCTCATTTTGCTTAACTTTCTCTGTCTCTATGACTTTAGGTGAAACAGTTACCTGTTGCAGTCTTGCAGGAGTGTCCTTATGTGGAGATGTCCCTACACAGACCGCATGTGCCCAGAGCCTTTGTGGGGAGAGCTGGATCTGATGTGAGCATAAGTCATGTCCTTCCTCAGGGTGGGCTGGCAGCTCTCACTCTGGTAGGAGGTGGGGCTGGAGATGGAGGGGCTAGAACTGGAGCCACGTGTGATCCGGGGCTTCCCCTCTGCTCAGTGGCCATCACCGCCATATTGGGAGCGGCGTCTGACCTCAAGTTGCTGAAGCAGAAGCCCTGAGGGCCAGGCTCACGCTGGCTCTGTTCCCTTTAAGTGTGTGTTTTCCCTTTTCCCCACACTGGGACCCTTGCCCCAGAGGGGAGTGTGCCGAAGCAATGGGGTCCATGTGGGCTCTTGGCTCATGTCAACTGCAGACGGAGGTCCAAGCTTCCTCCAATACGCTGTCTGTGCCGGCGTCTGTGGCTCTGCTCAGATGCAGCCTTGGGTGCAAGTCCCTTTCCCCCCGGCCTCCACCACCCCCACCCTGTTGCAGAGCCACAACGCGGAGCTGGCGTGGACCTCGCAGACTCTTGGGCTGTATGGGGGTGAGCCGTGGTGCGCAGCTGTCAGACATCTGGGTGGCTTCTGAGGTGCTGCTTGAATAAGCACCAGCAATGGCCACCGCCCCACGCCGGTTCCCCTGCAGGACCTGGTCACCTCTGGCTCCCACGGTGAAGTCTTCTCTCTGGTCATGGCTGTCCCAGGTCCAGTGCTGCTGTGCTGTGATGCGGAATGAGCAAGGCTGGGGCAGCCACCTGGCTCAGGTTGGAAGCTGAGGGCAAATGTGATTCAAGGGATATTGACCTCAAGTTTACCTGAAAGCCAAGGATCATTCAATATTGAGTCTGACTTCAAGTTAAGAATTCATTAAAAAAATATCAATGAGGGACTTCCCTGGTGGTGCAGTGGTTAATAATCTGCTTGCCAATGCAGGGGACATGGGTTCGAGCCCTGGTCTGGGAAGATCCCACATGCCGCGGAGCAGCTAAGCCTGTGCGCCGCAACTACTGAGCCTATGCTCTAGAGCCCACGAGCCACAGCTACTGAGCCCACATGCCACAACTACTGAAGCCCGCGTGCCCTAGAGCTCGTGCTCCACAACAAGAGAAGCCACTGCAATGAGAAGCCTATGCTCCGCAAAGAAGAGGAGCCCCCACTCACTGCAACTAGAGAAAGCCTGCGCGCAGCAACGAAGACCCAACGCAGACAAAAATAAATAAATAATTTTTAAAAAATATTGATGAATAGATAGATCAATAGACGTGAGATAAGGTACAGTAAAATGTTAATGGTTGCGTCTTGGTATTGGGTACATACGTGTTCACTGCAAAATTCTTGCAGGGCTTCTGAATGCTTGAAAATTTTCATAATAAAATGTTCTGAGGACATATTAAAATAACACATTAGAAAAATTTACTCTTCTCAAGTTGAGAAACAAATTTCAGGTTAGAATAAAAGTCATTAAAAGTAATTACTAAACTTCATCAAATTTGCATTGATGTTTATTTAAATCCTACTCCATATAGTCACCATCTCTTAAGCTAAATTAATAATGTCATCTGCATTCGGTTCTGTTTTTGTCTTAAAAGAGAAGGTTAAATTGAAAGGCAGGCTAATGTCTATTTCACTTAAACACATCTATGGATAATTTTGGGATATTGAAGTTAGGAAACTGAGTAGAAATATATTCTAATTTCATGGAAAGCACCCATAAAACAAATGACACAAAGTTTTCAGTATTAAATGCTTACAGGAGTGTTAAAAGCCCTTATTCTTGGATATTCAATTTGTACCTTAAATTTAACAAGACCAGTAATAACTGGTAGATGACTCCAATAACGTAAGGCAGCCCCACTTCCATGTTAAATGGTGTAGCTCTAAAATTCCCTAAAATGCAGTAGCAAAATAATCTTCCTCCTGCAAAAAGAGATTGAAACTGAAAGGTTGTATATATTCTAGACTATTCAGAAGAGTACAAATTAGAAACCAAACTGGAACTTTCCAGCATCAGAGGAAGATGGTGGCTCTCTAAAAACAAAATGGCTCCATGAATATTATGAGCAAAGCTAGTTTTTAGGAGAAACGGTCCTCAAATGTCTTCAGATTCTCTTAAATACAAAGAAACAAACAAACAAAAGATTTCAAAAGAAATGGGATACAGAAATATCAAGTTCTGCCAGACCAGAGATGTAATTTCTAAGAATCCAAAGTTAAATGAGGACATACTTATAATAAGTTGATCATGCACAAGGAAATGAAGCAATTCCTACTCCTTCCCTCCCTCCCTTGCATACCTAGTAGGAAAGAACTTCTCTGTTACAAAGAACTTCTTTCTAAGGTGCCTAGGACCATTTTGATCCCTTCCCTCTCACTACATCTATATTTATTCAATTGCTTCCAGTTCAGCAAAATGGTCTTTGGATAGCACTTTCCATGTTGAATGTGAAGCTGGCAGAGACAGGTGCTGACTTTGGAAGGGCCACTGGAGCAATGCCTCTGGAACTCAAGCCATGTTAGTTCATTATTTCTAGCAAAGGTCTATTTCATATTATCCAAAATAAATTCTTCTCCCAATTAGGAAGACTGGGCTGCAGTAAGTAATAAGAAAGCACACCTCGGGCTTCCCTGGTGGCACAGTGGTTGAGAGTCTGCCTGCCGATGCAGGGGACATGGATTCGTGCCCCGGTCCGGGAGGATCCCACATTCCACAGAGCGGCTAGGCCCGTGAGCCATGACTGCTGAGCCTGCGTGTCCGGAGCCTGTGATCCACAATGGGAGAGGCCGCAGTAGTGAGAAACCCGCGTACTGCAAAAAGGGAGAAAAAAGGAAAAAAAAAAAAAAGCACACCTCAATGGAGCAGATCCATGGTAGATGGATGACTGACAAACACCAGAGAATTGGCTATAAGCAGTGCTAATATATTAATATGTATAATTAATTTAATAAATAATATATATTAATTAAAATGTGAGGGACTTTAAGATTGAGGCAAATAGAACAGTATATAAATATACTCTAGTTAGTAAATTTGTTTTTCACAAGAGTGTGGGATAGAAATTCTGAAACTAGTTTTTGTGTGTTCCAAGACTGAAAAACTAAGTAAATATACTCAGGTAATGACAACCAGGACTCTCATTGTCAGAATAATAAGTTACAAATGAACTGGAGGCAATGCTAAAATGAACCCCAGCATACTGAATTGGAATCAAAGGCATGAACTAATGAATAAAACACACACACACAGAGATAGATAGATATTGAAATAGGTATAGATGTAGATGGGTACATTTGTATACATATACATATTCTTTTGATCTGTCCATGAAGAAGGCCTAGAAACAATGAATGAACTAAAGTAACAATGAGCATAGTCAGCACCCATATCTTGGTTCCTAAATATCAGTTTCTGGTGATAACAAGAGTTTTTTAAATAAAGAGCTGTTCCATGGTTGGGCAAGAAAAGTATAAGACAAGCCTGGAACATCTTGTGGTTCTGGCAGAAACTAAGGAAGTGCCCCCAAAATGATGGAGATGTGTCATAAACACAATAGCCTATTCGAAAATTCCCAAATGTCAAATCTGGAACAATATGAGCAATAAAACCGGACACCTAAATCTAGCCATTTCAGTAATTACATTAAATATAAATGGCCTAAAATAGTGCCAATTAAAAGAAATTGACAGGTTGAATTAAAAAAAAACACTAATGATATGCTATTCACAAGAAACCTGCCTCAAATATAATGATATAGATAAATTAGAAGTGAAAAGATAGTAAAATAATATACCAAGTAAACATAAATCAAAAACACTGAAATGGCTATAGTAATATCAGAAAAAGTGGACTTCAGAACAAGGAAAATTACTGAGGATAAACACAGATATTTCAAAATTATGAAAGGTCAATAAATGAAAAAGAAATAATAACCCTAAATGGGTATGCATCTAACAGCAAAGCTCTGGATGATATGATGCAAAACCTGAAAATAAATGGACAAATCCACTATTGTCCTTTGAGATGTCAACACTCCTCTTTGTAGTGATCGATCAAAGAAGAAGATAGAAAATCAGTAAGGAACTTAAAAACCCGAACAGCATCACTGAACAACTTCACCTCTCTGACATCATAGACTCTCCATTTAACAAGCAAAATGAAGATTCGTTTCAAGTGCACATAGGACGTTCATCAAAATAGGCCATATTCTGGGACATAAAACAAACCTTCACAAAATTAAAAGCATTTAACTTACACAAAGTAATTATCTGGCCATATGTAACTATAAATAAGTAAAAGAAAGATACTTTTAAAATGTCCAAATATTAGGAAATTTAGCATCATATTTTTAGACCCTTGGTAATGGAGGAAGTCTCAAGAGAAATTAGAAAACATTTTGGAAAAAATATAAAGGAAAATGCAATATATGAAAATTTGTGGGATGCAGCTAAATTATAGCTTAGAAAGAAATACGTAGCATGAAATGTTTATATTAGAAAATATCCCAAAACAACTGTCTTTGCTGCTACCTTAAGAAATAAGGGGGGCTTCCCTGGTGGCGCAGTGGTTGAGAGTCCACCTGCCGATGCGGGGGACACAGGTTCATGCCCCGGTCCGGGAGGATCCCACATGCCACATAGCGGCTGGGCCCGTGAGCCATGGCCGCTGGGCCTGCGCGTCCGGAGCCTGTGCTCCGCAACGGGAGAGGCCGCGGCAGTGGGAGGCCCGCGTACCGCCAAAAAAAAAAAAAAGAAGTAAGAAAAAGAAGAGAAAATTAAACTCAAAGCTAGCAGAAGGAAAAAAATAATAAAACAAGGAGCAGAAATCATTGAAATAAAAACCATAATAATAGAGAAAAATCATTGAAAACAAAAGACGGCATTTTTGAAAGATCAATTAAATTGACAAGCCTCTGGACAGACTGATCAAGGTAACAGAGAGAAGACACATTATCAATATCAGAAAAGAAAGAGATTATATTACTACAGACCCTACAGACTTTAGGTAGATAATAAAGGAGCACTATAAACAAAGCTGTCCGTAAATGTCACAAGTTACATGACGTAGACCAACTCCTTTAAAGATTACAAAAAGTCACTCAAGAAGAAGTAGATAACATAGTGTGTCTTATGTCTATTACAGAAATTAGATGTATAGTCAAAACCTTCTGGTAGAGAATATCCTGGGCCAAGATAGTTTCAACAATGAATTCTACCAAATATTTAAAAATGAAATAGTGCAAATTCTACACAATCCCTCTGGAAAATAGAAAAGAACACTCCTTAGCTCATTTTATGAGGCAAGCTTTACTCTGACACCAAAAGGATCAAAGGCATAATAAGAAAAGAAAATCACAGACCAATATCCCTCATGAACATCAGTATAAAAATCTTCAGCAAAATAGTAACAAATTAAGTGCAGCAACATATAAAAGAAATGCTGCAACTCTGTAGGTACACTAAAAACCACTGACTTGTATACTTTAATCAGGTGAACATTATGATCTGTAAGACAACTCAGAAAGCATTTTTTTAAAAAAAATTTATGTGTGCGTAAAATCAGGCACACAAATATATATATAGCAGCTTTATTCACAAGTGGAAACAATGTAGATATTCTTCAGAGGATAAGTGGTTAAACAAACAGTAGTACATCCATACAAAGGAAGGCTGCTCAGCGTAAAACAATGAACTCTCCGATGCTTCTAACAATATGAACAAATCTTAAATTAACTTTGCTAAGTGAAAGAAGCCAGAAGCAAGAGGCTACATATTGTAAGTTTCCATTTGTATGACACTCTGGAGAAAGCAAAACTATAGGGATGGAAAACAAGTCAGTTACTGCCAGTCGGGGGTTGGGTAAGAGTGTGAGTGAGTATGAAGAGCTGCCCAAAGGGATTGGGGGACGGATGTGCCGTTGGGGGTACATGACTCCATGCGCTTGTCAGAACTCGTAGACCTGTATGTGAAAAACGAATTTTATTGCGTGCAAAGAAAACTATACAACAATATCTGACATGCCACCAAAGTAAGAAATGTTATCATCTCAAAAATTATATCAACAGAAATAAAACAGTAAAATAAACAAATTAAGCATCCAAGTCAAGGAGTTAACAAAAGATTAAAATATATTGAAGGAACACAGACAAAAGCATACAATTGAATAAGGGTAGGACAAGTGAAAAAAAACAAAAGCAGTTCCCTGTAATTTCAGTGATGTTGATGAACCTGAGTCTAGCCCAGCCAAGGGAGAAGAAGGAATAAGAGGTGATAAAAAGGAATAAGAGGTGATAAAATTTAAAATGACTGAGGAGAAAATCCTTAAATGAAGAACTTTTTTTAATCAAAAGAAACTCTTTGTCAATCTATGCAAATATATATTTTTTAAAGATTTTTTGATGGGGACTACTTTTTTTTAAAGTCTTTATTGAATTTGTTACAATATTGCTTCTGTTTTCTGTTTTGGTTTTTTTGGCCGCGAGGCATGTGGGATCTCAGCTCCCTAACCAGGGATCGAACCTGCACCCCCTGCATTGGAAGGTGAAGTCTCAACCACTGGACCGCCAGGGAAGTCCCCACTCTATGCAAACATATTTCAAAATTTTTTTTAAGTTGGATAATTCGCTGAGAAGTCCAAACAGAGCAAGGTCCACAGAAGAAACAAAGACAAATTCCATCCCTAAAAAATCAGGTCTGGATGGTTTACAGGGGAATGCTACCTAAACTTTCACATGCGGGCCATTCCAATACCGTTTAAACTGTTCACTGAAAGAGCCTAGAAGCACTGACTTCTAGGCACAGTGAACACCCCGATCCAGAGGTCCTGGCGCCTAAGACATATTCCCAAATAAAAGCCACCAGGGCTGCTCCCAGGACTGGGGCACACAGCCCAACCATCCTCTCACACTGTCACACCAGAGATCAAGAAAGAGCTCAAGGATTAAGGGAGGGATGCTGAGGATGCAGGAGCCGGGCCGAAGGATGACCGCTGGCCAAATGTGAAACAATGACAGCATCCAGGATCATAGGCACTGAAACTGTTTGGAAAACACCTGCCTTAATAAATATAAATGAAGTCATTGTAAAGAGGGAGAGAGAGAGACCATATTTGCCACTATTAGCTTTAGTTGTGTAAACATGTCCCCATTTCCCTGGGCCTTCCTGGTTTGTGTCTACAGTAACTGATAGCGTCTCTTTTCACTTTTCTGAATACTTGAAAAAATACTCTAAAACACTGGAAAAACAAAAGACTTTCGAGATGAAATAAGCGGAAGTAAAGCAAACATGCCGATGTGGACAGAACAAATTCGGAAAATTTGCTTATGTGCTCAGTACTAGAAGACGTTAAAAATTATTTCTAATTTTTAGTTGGGGTAATGCTATATTGACTATATAAGAAGATTTCTTAATTTTTGAGATGGATTCTAAAGTATTTTATGGTGTTGTGTCATGTTGTCTGCGGTTTGCTTTAAAAGATTTCAGCACAAATGTGAAACAAATAAGGATGTATATGTGCATTTCCTTGATTTCCATAAATGAGTTCTGAAAGGATATACAGAAAGTAAAAATGCTGACTCCTATGGTAGTTATTTAATTTTGTTTTATTTTATTTTTGGTGAAGGGATGGAGGGAATGGAGAAAGAAAAGTTGGAGGGAAGTTTTCAAAAGTTTGCCTGTGTATAAATTTTTTTTAATGTATTTTTACTCAATAAAGTAAATATTTTTACTATCAGAAAAGTTCTTCAGTCTTGAACAGATCAAGAATGAGAAAATAAAATCAATCTTTAGCGTGCCTGAGTGATGTCATTGTAAATGTAAGTGAAATAATACATTCCTAATTTTGTTCCCTATAGAAAAGCATATTCTTTTTAGGGGTTGTACAGAATATTTATAAAAACTGAGCATGCATGAGACCACATATGAAACCTCACTGAATTTCAAAGGGCAGAAATTGTGCATGCCAAATACTCTGACCACAGGGATATAAAATTAAGTTGTGTTCAAAGACAGATTTATATCCATAAAAGCTTTTATTATTAAACAAGGAGAAATGAAAATAAAAGAAAGCATTCAGTCCAGGAAGTTAATATAAGAAAAACAAAGTAGGAGGAAGGAAGTAATTTTTAAAAAAGAAAATTGTGGCAAAGATAGAATAAAACCAGATTTGATATACACATACAAAGAGCTTATACTCTGAGGGGGAAAAAAGCTAATTAAAATGCCAAACATCTGGCAATCTCTTCTAGAAAAATGAGAAAATACACATACACAAAATAAAGAATGAGGAACTAGCTAGATAGAAGACTAAATTAATAATATGGTTAACCCTGCTGTAATTAAGATGGTTAATTCTATGATAACATATTTAGAAATCTTGCAGAAATAGATGGCTTTTTTAGGGAACTGTAATTTTCCAAAACCTTCTGAAGATGAAATATACCATCTAAATGTATAATGATCACTGAAGAAAATTGAAGGATTATCAAAACATTACTCCCCAAAAAAGGTGCCAAGCCCAGATTTTTGGGGCTAAACTATTTCCAACTTTCAAGGAACAGATAATTATCATGCTATGTAAACTACTCCAGAGCAGAGGAAATTACAGGAAACTTCCAGTTCAATTCACAAAGCCAGCACAATTCTGATCCCAAAACCTGACAAAAGTGGCACATAAAAGAAAATGACAGGCTATGAACAGGCTTATTAAAATTATAAAGAAAATACTAGCAATTTCAGACCAAGTTTATATTAAAATGATAATAGTTCATGGTCAAGTAAAATTATTCAAGAAGCACAAAGGTATTTTAATATAATA
The DNA here is from genome assembly GCF_000442215.2 of Lipotes vexillifer. Taxonomy (NCBI): domain Eukaryota; kingdom Metazoa; phylum Chordata; class Mammalia; order Artiodactyla; family Lipotidae; genus Lipotes; species Lipotes vexillifer. The sequence continues at coordinate 1,506,266 of NW_006782535.1, read as the reverse complement.
TATCCCATTAACAGATTTTTTTAAGAAAACCATGTGATCATCTACAAAATGCCCCCAAAAAGGCATCAGAAAAAATTACAATATCCATTCTTGGTTTGAAGAAAAGGAAAAAAGAAAAATATCTTTAGGAACGTGGGATCAGAAGGCTACTATGCTCATAGCAGCACTTAGACTTAATCAGATTTTAGCCAACAAACCACTCACATTAGGATTGTCTGGGGGCTCATTTAAAATGTGGATATACAGCCTTTTCTCTTGAAACAGTCACCTATTGCCACAATAATGCTGTGTAACAAGCCTCCCCAAAACTCAGTGGCTTAAACCCAAGCCTTTATTTAATTTGTGGTCCATGCTGGGATGTTTAGGGGAGATGTTTCCTTTGACCTTGGCAGGGCTCCCTGGGTCTGGGGCTCAGCCAGCTGTGGGGTTCAGAGCTGTATAGTCACCTGGAGTTCTGCCCACACCTTTCCTCTTCCTCCTCCTGGGCCAGTAGACTGCCTGGTGGCTTCTAATGGTGATGGCTGAGAAGAAAAAGACCAGGCGCCAGGCCAAAGGCCCTCTCAGGCCGCTGCTGGCATTGCATCTTCTAACTCGCCATAGGCTGAAGCAAGTCACATGGTTAAAGCCAGTGCTAAGGGGTGGACAGAGCATCCCCCGCATAGAGCACCCTTCAAATTCCAACAGCAGCAGGTGTGGATAAAGGGGCAAGAGTCAGGGCCAGGTCTGTATTTTTCAAATTTTCTACAACTATGTCACTTTTGAAATCTTCTTTATTTAAAAAAAAAAAAAAGAATGATTTTGGATTTAAGAATCCTTGGGTATGTGCCACTTCGTGGGAGACCCTGACACAGACCAGTCTTGGGCAGTGAGGTCTAATGGGTGGGGTGGGGGACACAGGATAGGAATCTGGGAATGAATGCGCGTGTCCCTGTTCATCAGAAGGGGAAAAGGACGAGACAGGAGGCTATGCTTAGGGTCAGAGATGCCGGGACAATGCAGCCGGGGCTGGGGGTAAACACTGCACTGGGGCAAGCCTTTGAAACTGCCATCTGCAGTGCGTTACTGCATCACGATATCAATTTAGTGGGCCAGCAAGACTTTTCTCAATGGAGTAGGATAGACTAGGAAATCTCAGAGTTCGTAGCAGAGTGGATGGAGGTGCGATCGTGGAGTGTGTACAGGGTGCGATGTAAAATGTCTTAATAGCCTTAAGAGTAAGCTCTGGAAGAGGAGCTACAAGGGTTCATGTAGGCTGTGCTGAGGAAGATGTGCAGGCAGGACCACACGGCCTAAATTAGTCCTGGTGGAATGGTCAAGGGCAACCTTCTGATTCTCAGAGCATTCCAGTTTGGGCAGTAAGTTACGCGGTCCTCCTAGAGACAGTCAGCTGAATCCAGCAACTTAGTAAGGGCCGAAGTGGCCATACACGAGAGGCAGACTCCTCCGAGTTTCCCCAGAAAGGAGCCCCAAGAGTGCCTGTTGGCTGGGATCCTAAGTCCGTGCTGCGATGTCAGTCTCCTGTGTCGCCTTGGCCAGGCTCCTGTTCTCAGCTATTTCATCAAACACTCTACCAGGTGTTGCTGCGGAGATACCTTGCAGATGTGGTGGACATCTACAATCAACTGACTTTGTTAACATCTACATTATCAGCAGATAATGTTGGTGAGCCTCACCCAGTCAGCTGAAGGCCCTAAGAGCAAACACTGAGGTTGCCCCGAAAAGAAGGAATTCTGCTCCAAGATACAGCATAAATTCCTGCTCGAGTTTGGAGCCTGCTGTTTGCCCCGTGGATTTCGAGCTCACTGGCCCTCGCAATCAAGCAAGCCAATTCCTTAAAATAAATCTCTAGCTATATCTATCTGTATCTAGATATGTCTGTCTATGTGTCTGTATCTATCTGCATGTCTATATCTATCTATGTATCTCTATCTACATCTATATATCATCTCTAGCTCTGGCGATAGCTACATCTATATCTATATCTCTCCTATTAATTCTGTTTCTCTGGAGAATCCGTTTGATACAATGGCTGAGAGTCAAGGCATCACCTAGAAGAATGTCCAATCACGCAAGCATCCAAGTGGAGAGACTCAGTCCAGGTCCAGCTGTGTTAAGAGGTGGGTTAATTAGGCTGGATGATGGTCATGGGGCATAAACGTCAGTAAAAGGTCTTGCATGGGAGAGATACCCTGGTGTCTGGGGCTAGAGCTACTGTTTAACTCTTACAGGGTTAAGGGGACTAATGAGATACAGTGCTATGTCATGAACCCCAGAATTTCCTGCCTCACGATGTCATATAGTTTGTACTCTGCCACTTTCTTATATTACAGTCACAATGTGGAAAAGTCTGGATGTACTACGTGTGGGACATAAGGAGGGGTGGATGCCCGTATTAGGGTCTCCAAAGAGACAAAAACCAATGTATGCAATACACACACACACACACACACACACACACACGCGTGCAAATATCTACTTCTGTATCTATCTATGCTAGGAGCTATATTATTTACCAATTCCTTCTTCTACGGGAAACCTCAGTGTTTGCTCTTAAGGCCTTCAGCTGATTAGACATGGCCCACCTACATAGTGGAGAGTAACCTGTTTTACTCAAGTTAACTCATCAGAGATGTCAGGCATACCCACAAAGCATCCTCAGGGTAACAGCTAGCATAGCGTTTGACCAAACAACTGGGTGCCACGGCCGAGCCAAGTTGACACCTACAACTGACCATCTGGACATCGCATAACTTTGGATCCAGGCCAACCTGGAAGGTGATCATCCTCACTGTGTAAACTGGGCGAGAGGCCACCTCCCGAAGCCTCAGTTATCTTACCTTTCAAATGGGCCTGATAGAAATTCCTTAGAACAAGTGTTGAAAGAATTAAGTACGTGCCCAGTAGGAGGTGGATTTTGTTATTGCCTCGTCCACTGCTCTGGGGGACGGCGAGGCATCAGTGGAAGAAGAGAAATTAGGGGGAGGCTGTGTGCAGACTCTGGAGGAAAAGCAATTTTTCTTGTAACCCGAGATGGTGGCAGCACAGACCCCAGTTTGGAGATGTGCCCCTGGGGCCTGTCCCACTTTGTCACAATTCCACAAGCTACCAAACAAGTGCCCGATTGCCATCCGAGGTTGCCGGCCTCTGCCTGCAAGGGAAGGCCTCTCTCAGTGGAGTTGGTTAAGGCCTAGGGTTTTTTTCTCTCTGTCTGTCCCCTCTCCCAGGACTCACACACAGCCTCGTTGTCAGTACCTCACACACCTGGCAGAAGACAGTCCTGTTTAAACCTGAATTCCTTTCTAGGAACCAACAGCTGAGTGCAGCTCAGTGTTCTCCTAGGAAAGTAGGTCTACAGAGCAGATACGATTACAACCCATCCAGGTCAACGTGAAGGAAAACCAATAGCAACCAGAAGCAAATAAAAAATAAAATTCAGCTGCTTAAACCCCCTTGACTGGCATCAAAATATAGGTACAGATGAATTCCTGGGCTGACGCACAGCCTGAGACACCCAGAGTGTTATGATGTGTCACTTAGGTCATGGCTAACCGCGTGCCAGGGCTGCCTCCCTCAGAGCAAACAGGTCAGCATCACATTTCTTTGCTGTTATGTAACTGTTTTCACTTAAAGGATTACTTGTCCTCCTACAAGAAAGGGCCGTCCACTTTCTTCTCATGGTACGAAGGCTATTTCACCAACTCCACACGTACGTATATAGATTTCATATGTACACTTTCGCTACTTTAATTGATGACAGGAATGGAAAACTGACTTCCCTTTGTGACCACATTCAAAGGCTTCCCTTTGCTCTTAGCTTTCTGGATATTTCATTTGATTATAGAGTAATTCTGAGCCCTAATAATATCATCAATCAGTGAGATGAAAGGGAGAAGCTATGAAATTCTATGGAGGACCAATTTCAGGGCCCTGACACGGATCTTTCCTCTTCTGGTTTGTTGAAAACAATTCCTGAAAAAACATTTCAAAAAGAAACTTTTTTTTCCCAGAGATTTCAAACAGGATGTTATTACTGCTTGTTCTATTACATTAGAAAACCTTTATTAAAACCACCTTTCTCTGGCATTTCAAATAGAGAGGCATGTAGCAAATTTGGCAAAATGCAAGAATACTTCTGTAATGCTGAACAGAAATACATATGCGTTTGTAACATGAAGCAGGCGTGTTGTGTTTTGAAAATTCTATCCTCTTTCTATGCCTTATTCTCTTGGTTTCATGGAAAAATAAGCCTTTAATCAAATTGAGATTTACCTTCAAACCCTTGAAACTCCTGTAACAAAAGGGGGTATTGACTCACCATTAACCAGACAATTTCCACCTTCGATTCTGGGCAATTCAGTATCCAAAGTTGCTTTATTAAATTCTACATTTGCTACTTTGGTGGTCAATGAGAACTAACTTAATTAACTAATTTATAAATCAGGGTTTCAGACTGTGTAACACCGATCTGATTAGGCTGAATGGGGCTACAGAGCAAGGCGGTGTGTTCCCTGTGCTCTGAGATGCTACCTGAACATATTCATTTATTTTTCAACATTTGTCCTGTGTGTAGGGCACAACAGCCCTGCCCTTGATGAGTTTCTACCATATCGAGTTAACCCACTAGTGTAGCAGTTATCAGTTATCTACCAACAATGTCCAGTAACAAACAACCACAAAAACAGTGAACTATAAAAATAGATGTTTATTTTGCTCACGCTTCTGTGGTGTTCAACGGATCCAGGCTTGTCTGGGCTGGTCTGTGCTGGGCACACTCATGGCTCACGTGGGGTCAGTCTAGAGCGTTCTTCTGACCTTGGCTGTACTTACCACACGTCTGGGGGTCAGCTGGACATTGGCTGACCTAGGGCAGCCTCAACCAGGAAGATGATGGTCACTCATCTCTGCTCCACATGCTTTGTCTTCCCTGGAGAGCCAGCTCGGACGTGTTCTCGGGTCAGGGAATGGCAGCCAGGGCCAGGGCAGCTCTAGCCGTTCAAAGGCTTTTCGGGATTCAGCTGAATGTCAGTGTTTGCTGGCATCCTATTGGCCAAGGGGAGTCACATGGTCAACTGAGAGTAAGAGTGGGAGGGATCTGCAAGGTGAATTGGCAAAAAGCTTGGAAATAGGGAGGGGTGGAGAATTGAGGGCCTTTCTGTAATCTAACACACTTAGCGCACGAAGGTGTGCTTAAGAGGAGAACACAGTGGTGACCAACTCAGAAGAGTGAGAGATGAGAGCTCTCTGACCCATGTATCAGGGAAGGCTTCCTGGTGGAGGTGGCAGAGTCAGACACACACTGTCACATCACAGGCGTCATCCCCGGAAATGGCTCTCACTCTGAAATTGTACACTGCAGGATCCCCGGAGTCATGCCCCACTCACATGGCACCTGCCCTTGGACTTATCTTCCAGTTTTCTTCCTGCCTCCCAACAACGTCTGTACCCTCGACGCCCTCTGCAACATCTGACAAGCAAACCTTGAGCTCAGGTTAGAGACAAGCCTCTCCCTGGAGAAAACTCAGAAAATGAGCAGGTTGGGGCCATTAATGATTGTTGGTCTCCAACCTCAGCTTGACCCTAACCATATTTAATAATCCCTTTACTCCTGGCTGCTCAGTTCCCTGCCTGCCTGAAATGATTGCTAAAAACGTTCACTCGACCTGGCAAATTCCAACCAGACCCTGACTCGTCTTCTAGGCTGGTGAGGAAAAGGGGGGCAATCTGGGTGGGTGGTTACAACGTCCTCGTGCTGCCCACAAAACTTTGAGGCGTCCCCTTCCTTCCTTCTTTCCTCCCCCCCTCCCTCCATCTCCCCCTTTGTCCCCACTCCTCATCAGACCCCTTCTTCCCACATCACTCCCCTCCCCCTCTTCTCTCTCAGAAGCTCCGACCCTTCTCAGGTGCAAGGACAGCAATTTCAGTCTCCTGTGTCCTCGGAGATGTTGATTCGTCAGCTTTCCCATCTCTCCCCTTTAGCATCAATTGTTCTTTTTTTCTCTCTTTTGTCCACAATCTATGATCAGACCCTGGAATCTGCTGCACATCACTGGAAGCCCAATGACCAATTACTTCATTAGTCTCAAATCCAACAGCTGGTTTCCCACCCTTATCTGTCTGGTGGTGTCCACCGCCTTCAATTTCGGGTACTTGAGATTCCCTTCCACCGGAGAACCCAGTCTCCTTCAGACCCACCTTTTCCTCATTCCTTCCCTGAATGTTCTTCTGCTCCTTCTGGGATTCCTCTCTGCGGGTCCCTTCCCCTTTGGGGTTCCTCTGAGCACCCACTGGGGCAGACCGCTTCCCACCTTGTCTATGCCTTCTCCAGACAATCGTGGACCCTTGCAGGAGTTCACTGTCATCCACATGCCTGTGGTGTTCACAGTGACATTTCCAGTCCTAAACTCTTCCAAGGCTCAAAACTTTGACACTTCTGCTGTCGGCACACTGTGTAGATACAGCTGCCTCAGGTGGGCCCCACCCTGTGGCCCCGGTGGAGCTCTGCACCTCAGGTCCTGCTACCAAACCAAACTTGGGCCCACTCATCCATGTGCAGTAAAGCCAATCTACTGACACCGGGTTGTGGTGAAGGAAAGTACAGCCTCTATTGCAGGTGCCAAGCAAGGAGAACGGGCAACTCATGCTCAAAAGACACAAACTCCCCAATGGCTTTCAGGGAAGGGGTTTTAAAGGCTGTGTGAGGGAGGGGGCTGCAGGGTGCCTCATCAGCTTGTGCCCAATTCTCGGATTGGTTGGCATCAAGGTGACGTTTCAAGTGTCATCAACCTTCTAGTTTTAACTAATCTAGGGTCTAGGTGCTTGTGGTCAGCAGTTTTCATCTGGTGGGAGTCTGATTCCTATACAAACAACTTAGGAATGTGTGTCAGGCCTTTATCTCTATCTTTCAGAGAACAGAGAATACAGCAATTCTGCCATGTGGCAGATTTATAGTCTAATTTGTTACCAGTTTCCCCGCCCAACAGCTATTCTTTGTTTCTACATCTTCACATTTCCCATCATTAACTCTTTTTTTAATTTAATTTTTATTTCATATCGGAATATAGTTGATTTACAATGTTGTGTAAGTTTCAGGTGTACAGCTAAGTGATTCAGTTATGCATATACATATACCCATTCTTTTCCCATATAGGTTATTGCAGAATATTGAGTAGAGTTCCCTGTGCTATATAGCAGGTCCTTGTTGATTATCCATTTTATATATAATAGTGTATGTATGATAATCCCAAACTCCTAATTTATCCCTCCCCCGCCCCACGTTTCCCCTTTGGTAACCATAACTTTGTTTTCGAAGTCTGTGAGTCTGTTTCTGTTTTGTAAATAAGTTCATTTGTATCATTAACTCTTGAGCCAGCCTTCTGAGACCCAAGGGAGGCCTGAGAGACTAAATAAATAAATAAATAAATGCTTTAATAAATAAATAAATAAATATAATAAAGCCAAAGCCTTTTACTTCAAAGGATAGGGACACAGCAGCTTATATACAGTTTCAGTGACCTAATTTGGAAATAGGGTCGTTGCAGATGTAATCGGTTAGGAAGTTGTACTGGAGTAGGGTGGGTCCCAATTCAATAAGACTGGTGTCCTTACAAAAAGAACACAGAGACACAGAAAGAGAGCAGGCCACATGCAGACAGAGGCAGAGGTTGGGGTGATGCACTTACAAGCCTAGAAACACCAAGGATGGTCGGCTACCCCAGCAGCTGGAAGAGGTGACGAAGGACCCCACCCAGAGTCTAGAGGGAGCTCAGCTCTGCTGACACCTTGATCCTGGACTTCTGGCCTCTGGAACCATGAGAGAATACAATTCGGATTTTTTAAGCTTTCCAGTTTGTGGTCCTTTGTTATGGCAGCCCCAGGAAGCTAACTCCGTACTCTAAGGAGGGAGCTCGACTGGTGTGATGATGAATACATGATGCTTTTGGTGTCAGAGCACAGAGTGCCCAGATCCCTCCCTCGGGCCCCTCACCCAATCCCAACTCCAGGCACACAGTCCAGGGTTGGGGAAGGAAGGAACAACCGTTTGAAGAGGAATAATGGCCTTGAAATAATTGCCTCCGTTCTTTCTATCTCATCAGCGCTGCACCCGCCCACTGGGCCTCTGCTCGAATCATCATTCTTTCCACCGTCCACTTTCCACTCAGCAAGCCCTTTAAAAGGTGGGCACCACCATCTCTCAAGGAAGTCTGTCACTTGTAGGACAGTGTGTGTGGTTACAAATGTTTGCTTTTATTTTGAGCTGAAGTTCCATGGACCACATCTAACCTTCTTGAACATTACAGAATTCTGCTGCTAATTCAACATCCATGAGCATATTTGAAAAGTCACAATCTTGGAAGTCAGCCCTGAGAAAATTCTTCCTGAAACAAAAATGTCCTTGGTCTCCTTTATTTCCAGTTATCTACTTTGACACTTTGGCTTTGTTTTCAATACAAACTTCGTAGTTCACTAGACTCCAAAGCGGCAGTAGATGAATTTCTAAACAAGAAGAGCAAATACTGATATTTCCATTTCCAGTCAATGTAGCAGCACCAAAGAATGAAAGCCCAGCTTCTCAAAACACTTTTCAAAACACTTTTCACTGAATGGCTAAAAAAAACAAAAAGTGGGCACCATATTTAACAACACCGGAAGGAAATATGGTAGCTTTACTTGCGGCTTAACACAATGCAGCTCAGTAAAATATGTACTTTTTTCCTTTTTTTTAATGTCACCATTCCTTACATACAAGCACAGGTAATAAAGTTTTTTTTTTTTAATGTTGAAGATGGTCACTCAACCCTGATCAATGCAGAAAAGGACAAATATATCAATACACTATACTGAGTCCCATTGATATCTGCTCTGAATATGTAAGGCACAAGTGCCTCCAATGCTTCAAACACTCACTCTTCCCTACATTCCACAGAGGGTAAGAGTCCATCACACTAAGTTTAATTCCACATACAATATGCTACTGATGTCTCCAGAAGATGATTTCCGACTAGTGCCCTTCTTGCGTGAAACCTTATTCACGGCTCTCATGCCCTAAAAGCAAGGAATGTCTGTAGGCATCCGTTTGATAACCAGAGGGTTCAGTAATACTGCAAGAAATTGGGTGCCTAAGGACAGTATAAAATACTTTCAAAGGTGAAAAATGGCCTTGGATAACATCATCTTCAGACACATAGTGGTTCTAGCAGCCCATCCCGGCATCGGAGCAGTGACGAAATAGAGGGTATTTCCTCACCTTCTGCCACATTCCTTTGCTCTCTCTCCACACTGGCTTTAAGAGAACTGAGTGTCGCAAATCCTTTAAACTCAGTCTATCCTCAAAAATAGGCAAGAGGATATTATGAGGGAAAAGTGAAATACCGCATCACCCTCCCAGCTAAGTGCTGGATGGAGGCTTGTGTGTTGCGGTTCTAGGGGTGCTGCAGACCATAGAATCCCATCACCCCCACAGGGTAACCCTCATTATAGGACTAGAGAGAGGAGGGAAGAGAATCACAGAGACCAGACCTTAAAATACGGACAGAAATGAAATTGGCTTTCTCCTCCCAGCTTTAAAGAAACATGTTTTCGAGTAAAATCACATAAATGCTACCTCTAGTCTGAGCTCTTCAAGGATGAAGTGTTTCTTTGCAGTCATCTATGTTCTGTATCACCCACTGGAAGACCAGGCCCCCGTGGCCAGGAAGGCAGGCAGCTGGGCCCTTATCTGGATGATTCAGAAGAGAAGATAAAAACCTCCTCTGCTCCAAACTGCCCAAATCATTTAGGAGCAAGAAAAAGGTGTTGTCTGAAATAGCCAGGAAATCGACACGCACTTCCTTCCCCCATTTGCCGGTTAAGATCTGGCGAGACTGGGCTCCAACAGTCAGTTTTTCATCCTGGATTAAAATAGAAAAAATTGACACAAACAGATGACTGTCTGGGAATGAAGGGAGACGTTGTCTCCTTTGAAGCTGATGGGAAGCAGAGCTCAATAATTGAAAGAGCAGAGCTTCGACCGCACCATCTCTGCTGTTTCCTCAATAAGCGTAGGGATGCTCAGGCACTCACCATCCCTTAAAGTCTTATTTTGAAGTGACCATCATCCTTTCTTATCAATGTGTAGATTTCTAGCTCCATCTTTTCCAGTGTGGTCCCTCCAAATGTCACACGTGTGGATTAGTAGTAAATCTTTCTCTGCCGTCAGGTTTTCTTCCACCAATCAGTTTTCTGGGTCACTGAAGGTGCTTCCCCCACATGAGACAATCACTCCCCCTGGGTTTATTTATTTGTTTGTTTTCGCTTTCTCATTGGCGTTGTTTCCCCTTAACACCAAACACCCTCGATATAATTAATATCTCCCATAAAAGCACCTTTTGCAAATGGTACCGCTGACTGCAGCTTACAGTGGTTACAAGAGAGACACAATACACGGATTCAGACAAAAATATGAAAAGGTGTCTGGCTGTAGATGGATTTTATAATGTAGCTCTCAGGCCTCTTCAATCAGAAAGAAGGTGAGGCTCTGAGTTATCACAGCCAACAGATTTGGCACATGGATTCAATTAGTCTGATGTGTTCTTTGTCTACGCTGAGTGCTAAGAGAGCACTTAGGACACATGATGAAGCTTGGGGAACACCGTGTTGGCAGAGGTGGGCGGGTGCAGGGATTCCTCCCCTGGGCAGAAGGTCTCCTCCATACTGGATCTGAAACTCGGTGGGCTGTGGGGGGACCACAGAGGAGGAAGATGCGCATTAGCGGTGGGTGGTGGGTGGGGGAGGGGCAGGGCGAGGCGGGGCAGCAGAGTCTCAGCCAGGGTGCCACACGGCGAGGGAGGAACCAGCAGGGGCCCCCCTCCGTGGGAACACAGCCCATTTCTCCTCTATAGAGAGCTGTGGTGAAAAAAGGGAAGTGACCAGAAGCTGAACGTGAAGTGTAAGTATTTGTTATGACTTTCAAATGAGGCCACTAAAACTACTCTTTTTAAAGGGAACAAGGCCAAGCTGAAATGACTAATTATTCTGAAAATACGACTGAAATGTATGTAAGCACTAAACAGGTCGTGCTCATAAACCAAGAGATCCACTGCGCTGGTGATTTCACGTCAATTACCACTGACTTTGGGATCCACACCCCAGCACTGAGGAAGGAAGCAGCCGGAAGAGCTGGGCAGTAGCAGAACCCACACCCAGGCTGAGCTTTCGGGGTCCCTTGTGCTACTAGAGAAAACAATTCCAGACAGGAGGGTGCATTTTAAAATTTACTGACGCTTGTCCTCTAGATAGTCTCCAATTTCGAGAGGAAATGCAGCGTCCAACAAAGACCTAACGTCCCGCTTCTGTGCCCAGGAGCCCAGACCCGTGCTCTCCATGACCCATCACCAGCTTTCCTGAGCATTTGAGGAACCATCAGAACACAAATCCAAGGGCTTATACTGGCCCCGCTGACACGTCTGACATTTCACATCACAGAGCTATAAAATTCTAAGAGTCGTTCTGCAGCAGTGCCAACCAGCTGAGAAATGCACATCCCCCGTCCATGTCATCCTGTATTTGATCAGAGATGAAAGCAGCCCGTTTTGAAAGGAAAGTGCATTAAAACATCTGATTCCTGGGATGTATTAAAGACAGCAGAGTCTAGCAGAGATCAAGGGGAAAGACATAACCACTCAAGAGGGGAAAACACTTTGTTTTAGGAGGAAAACCAAGAATAAAGTGAGGTTGCTGATGCCTGTACAAATCTGTGCCATTTCCAGGGTGGTGAAATATTATGCAATCCCAGGATCTCAGTGCTGAAGGGACCTCAGAAGTCGTCTGGGTCAAACCCTGTATTTACACATTGGGAATATGACCTCTGAAAAATTAAGGGAAAGGCTGTGGATTTTAAAATATATATGCCTGGGGGGAAATTAGAAAATGACAGTTTCCACTTCACTGGCTCTGAAATACATGTATTTCCTTATTGTTTCTTCATTGTGTGACACTCCCTTTTTTTAGAACCCTTCGATCTGAAATTATCTTGGATACTTAGGAAATGAACCAGTGATTATCTGAAGGAACTGAACTCGTTACCACACAGTCAATCCACACACAGCTTTCTGGGCTTAAAGTTTTTGTTTGTATTTCTCAATAAAGTAATTAAAAGGAATGGCTTTCCCTGGTGCATGGTTTGAAAATCAATATATTTTTAAAGTCCTAAGGAAAAAGTTTGAAAGACCAGTTCTGTTTGTGTGATTTAGATATTCAAGATGCAATCTTGTTTGTTTTTCTTCAGATTACAAAATGACAAATTTCCAGGATAACCCATGTATGCTATTAGTTATGTCAAGGGGGAAAGAACGAGAAGGAAAGTGTTCTTGGACGCAGATTGCCCTACAACAGGGTTTCTCAACCTGGAACCGCTGACACATTAGGTCAGATAGTCGTCATGGGAGCTGCCCTGTACATTGTGGGATGTTCAGCAGCCCCCCCTGGACACCGCCTACTAGGTGCCAGGAATCCCCTTGCCTCCAATGTGACAGCCAAAATGTCTCCAGACATTGCCAAGTGTCCCTGGGGAGGGAAGGGTGAAGACATCTCCGGTTGAGAACCACTGCCCTACAGAAAGGGACATCCAGACACTGATGCATTTAAAGCAAAATTGGAGTGGCAATTTTGGCTAAAGGAAACAGTGGCTAAAGGAAACAGCTTTAGTATAGGGATCTTATTTCAGTGGAGGCTTTGGAATATAACTGTAGGTATGACCAGTCTAAGAGAGAGTGATATTATGTGATTCAGTCTTGGGAGAATTTACACTAATAATAATACTACTAATAACTGAGGTCTAGTGCTCTATGTGAACAGTGTCACTTAATCCTACCAGCAGCCCTTTGAGGAGGGCAGGATTTTTTATCCCCACTTTTCAGATGAGGAACAGCAGCCTTACAGGAGGCGTGGGCATAAGCTCTCACAAAGCCAGGACGTGGCGGATGGAGGACGCAGCCCAGTTCTTGGTCCTCTCCATCCCCAGGTCTCACTGGTGGCCATTCCAACTCATAGGAGGCCATTTCCATAGAATGTCATTGACCTGACAGCTTCAGATTATGTTGTTTTGTTGGTCTATTTTTGTCATTTTGACCAGCAATGGTGATCTATTCTACCTCTTTGTTCTACACTCATCTAAGACTCCAGGGAATTTGAACATTTTAGCAATTACGATGCAGATAAAAGCAGAGTGGATAGTCTGCAGGTTGACAAAGATCGTTGTTCCATTTCCACAGCCTCAAATATCATCTCCCCAGAGCTCCCCCAAACCATGCATTCCAACAGCTCAGCCGCGGAGCATTGCGATTTTCAAAGGTCAGGTAGAAATCGTCTTTCTTTTTAATTTTCATTCAAAGTGAAAAAGAAACCTAACGCTGAAAAGTAAGACTTAGATCTTGAAGGACCGAGGCATCTGTAGAACACGGTCTTGAAATAAAATCTCAGCAAACAGGCGGCGTCCAGCCCCAGACAGTAATGGCCACGAGGAAACCAGAGCATCTGGCAGTTCAGATCCATCACCAGCTTTCAGAGGGGCCTCATGACTGATGAATAAACATTAACATTATAAATGAATATCAATAAATATTATGTGTGGGTGATTAATCATGTGACAACAAAAATAATTGCAGGGGCACATTTCTGGATCAGACAAATGTTTGAAGTTGAAAATAATAAAATACGATTTGCCCATAAGAAACTATAAGGCCAACGTTTCCATAGAATCTTTCTCTTTTGTCTTTTTTCATTAATACTCCAGAAATGATGACAAAGGGAGAGCAAATTCTATCTTTGACCGTTGGGCAGGGTGATGGTTTCCCAGTAAGCACGACTGGAGACATGGCCTGCAAACGACCTCCAAACAAACACACTCTCCGAACGACCCGGGATCAGCAACACGCTATGTACCATCTAAAACAAGTGAACAATTTAGCTGTGGCAAGACATCTGTCCCCTTGGAGAAAATATACATTAAGACGCTTAGACGTGACTCGTGACAGAGGAAGAGGGAGCACACGGTCACGGAGACAAAGGATTCAGTTCAATTTATCTGGGGAGGTGAGGCCAGGACAGCATCTCTCCGGGTGGCTGGCAGAGCAGCCCCGTGAACGATGCTGGTGGCCAGAGGCCATGAAGAAAGGACGGATTCAGCCACCTTCTTTTGCCGGGCAGTTTTGACGAGCTCTACCCACAACCCGATGGCTATTTTCCAAAGCTGCTCTAAAAAGGCAACCCGAATGGGAATGCTATGTTTCGACATGGCAGGTCTGAGACTGAAATCAGGTTCAAGAAAGTCGGCCATGCTTTTCCCGGTGATCTCTTTCATCCTCCCGTATGTTCATTGGCAAGTAATTAAAGGCACGTAGGCACGTGCACACATATGAGAGCAACTCGAGTCATAGTCATGTCACTGACGAGAAAAGTAATAAACAGGAAGAAATTAAAAGAACCCAATAGGCCCAGAAAAAAAATCTAACAGATTTAATCAGGAGAAACGGAGTATTCCCCGTTACAAAGAACCCTGGTGCCAAAAAAACGTGGCAGAAATGGGATCATTAAAATGGATATGGGAAGGGGTGACAGATACACAGATGAAGCAGGGACATATCTGGACGAGACAAGTAGCCCCAGCAGAATTCAAATGAGAGATTCAAACCTAAAACAAGAGATGTGCCAGATGCAAAGAGGGGCAGCAAAAGGATGAAGTCCGCTGCTGCACTGCCAGGAAACCTACAGGTTTCCCAGGCAGATCCTGGGACATCCAGCATCTTATTTCAGCTAATCACGTGCGCCTCGCTCTGACACCGTGCATGTCTGCTGCAGAGTCGGGATTCTGAAGATGTGACAAGCCATTGGCGATGATTACTCACTTCGTAGACACGCACACCAGCTCGCCCTACTAAGCAGACAGAATCGATCATTCATGTAATACAGAAAGGAATTAGACAATTTGACTTCCCTGTTAGAATACTTCTCATGCACATTGATTGATTGGTTCTTTTCAAATTGCTTGTGGCAGCATGCATTTAGCAACATCATGAATGTCTGTGTCTAGTGAGTAACCTTATCCTTAAGATATGTATTAGAGCATGCTGGAAAGTTTCATAATCAGTTACCTAATCTATACCGGGAAAAGAAGGATGCTGGAGCCTCCCTGCTCCTTCAGATAACACGCACCACATAATGGCCACCTTAAGGGAGTACTACCAGGTGCCGGATCTTTACATACAGTTTCCATTTATTTATAAACAAATATTGATAGAGTGGCCTCTCCATGCAAGCACTAGGGTGAAACTATCCTCAGTGAGCTTGATGTCTAGTCCCCCAGTAAGTGGCAGAGCTGGGTCTCAAAGCCAAGCCAGTCTGCCAACAAAGCCCTGCTCTTTCAGCAATGCGTCCCACCTCCTGTGTTGGTGGAAGTCAGCCCGTCCAACAGAGCCTTCTGCCATGATGGAAACATTCTACATGCGCTGCCGGACATGGTAACCCCCAGCTGCACATGGCCAAGGAACACTGGAGATGTGGCTAGTGCAGCCGAAAAACTAAACATTTCACTTTATTTCATTTAAAATTTAATTTAAATAGGCTCATGTGGCTAGTAGCTGCTGTATTAGACAGTGCAGAAGGGGGACTACTGACCCAAGATATCCTAACAACAAGTAATAACTTTAAAGTCAAGGATGCTCAGAGGATGGGGAGCCATGGCAGCTGCAGTTGTTGCCAGCACAAGGAGCGACCTGGGGGGCAAGGCTGCCTCTGCTGCACAATACAGCTGCTGCAGCTCCTGCCCCTTCTCACTACAAAATGGGATCATAATTCCCCTGAAATCAGGTCAATTTAACTTCTAAAAATGCATCAGATCCTTGGATCCCCAAGTGCCATCTTCACTTTAAAATATATATTTACTTTTACATAAGTCGTCCATGAAAAACATCTAAAGAAATACTAGACGATGCAGAAGAGGAAAGGACACAGCACCCCAGTCCCATTATCTTGTCTCCTGGCTATCTTCCCACAGTACACATGCCTACTTATACACCCATGTTACCATCTTTTTTTTAACTTTCTAAAAATTAGATTATTCTCAGCATCCTCTTCTGGGTCCTGCCCTTCTCGCTTATCAACTCTTCATGAATACCTTGAGGAACATAGAATTATTTTAAGTATTTTCCTCACTTTTCAAAACATATCTAGGAACATACAATTACTTTACATTCTTGTATAATGTTCTCTTTTCTAGGCATACACTGGTTCATTTACGCAATCCCCTATTTGGGATAAGTTGGGCTGCTTCTAAGATTTTGCTATCACAAATAACGGTGGAATAATTTCTGTGTACACATTCGTACACTTGACTGTCTCCTTTCAAAAAAGTTCTCCAAGTAAAATTGCTGGGTAAAAAGGACAATTGCTGGTTCTTAAGACTTTAGATTCTGATCACTAACTTGTCCTCTCCAAAAAGAAAGTATCAATTGGCACTGAACTGCAGACAGCTCCTCCAAAAGCGTTCTTTGCCCTGAGCCTACATGTCTTTCTGTAATTTCCCCCTCTAACACTTGCAGTCAGCTGGGACAAACCTCGCAGCTCATCAGTCTGACAGCCCATGAATATTTGAAGATAGCTAGCAATCTCCCCAAAGTCTTATCTTTTTAGTTAAATATTTCACATCCTTTGAACATTCCTCACGTGAAATGGGTCCTAATTCAGTTTTTTTATGCCCCCTTTAAAGTAGTGCCCAGATTCAAATAACAAAATCGAGATAATAGTAACTTTTATTTAATGGGTAGGGACCATGTGTGAGATTCTATTCTAAAGGATTCAGATTTGCTTTGAGCCTATGATCCCTGCTCTGGACTGAGTGATGGTCCCTTATATGTGGAAGCCCTACCCTCCAAGTTGACTGTATTTGGAGATGGGACCTTAGGAGGAGGTTAATGTTAAATGAAGTCATAAGGATGGGGCCCTGATCCAATAGGGTTAGTGTCCTTACAAGAAGAGACACCAGTTCTCTGCCAGGTGAGAAGGTGGCTGTCTGTCTGCACTCCAGGAAGGGAGGTCTCACCAGGAATGAAACTGACCAGCACTTTGATCGGGGACTGTCAGCCTTCTGTGGTTCGAGCCACCCAGTCCATGGCATTTGTCATGGCAGACTGAACAGACTAACGTAGTGCCATTTATCCTCAAAGCATCTCAAAAGGTAGTTGCTGCTCTCATCCCCATTTGACGGAGGGGAAACTGAGGCACGGGGAGCTTGAATAACCTACTCAAGATCCCTGCATCACCAGGAAGGAGTAGAGGAGGGATTTGAACCCAGGCAAACAGACTCTGGAACCCACACTCTTAAATCCCATGGTGTGTATACCACCTCTTATCTCTAGACACAACCTCTCTGGTCAATATTAAGATGAGCACCTCTTTGGTCTAGAGTTAATACCTTTATTAAAGCCGCTTGAGTTCTTTCGGCAACCCCATCACAGCACTAACATACTTAGTATTGTGTCTGCTAAAACCTCTAAGTTCTTTTTCACATAAACTTTAGTTAAGCCATGATTTTCCCATACCTGAAATGCAACTGGGGTTTTTGCTAGCAAATGCACTTATCGCAATTGAATTCTCTGCAATTCTAGAATTGCTCCACATTTCAACGTATCAAGATCTTTGGGGGTCCTGGTTCAAAACCCCCTCATAAGTTTTGTGCTATTCACACAGTAAATAAGCCTGCTTTATGTGGAGGAAGTGTGGCTTATAACCCGTGAAATGTTATGCATATTCGTCATTGTTATTAAATATTTCCATGCAAGTCATCGATTAATAAATAGGGCCAGTGAGGGAACCCTGGAAGAGAAAACTGAAAACTTCTCCATAAGTGTTTTTGCAACTTTTAAAATGCTTGCTCCGCTTTTAAAAATATTATGAATGTGTCCCCCACCTTTCTTTTCCTTCATTGGAGGAAAAGAACTCAGCATTATTTTTGAATAAAAACGCACTCTTCTTTAAAAGAGAAAACTCTGAGTACGTATGCGAAGCATGATAAATTGCACCATACATAAAACAAAGACTTCATTGCGCTTTGCTTTCTATTTTTACATTATGAAAACAGTATGTACATGTTTTGCTTTCTAAATATAAATACAGCACGCACCGCATCCTCCCTGAGATGCCAGGGTTTTAGCTTAAATGGGGAGTTTCCACCCTGTTTGCCTCCACACCCCTGCCCCACTGCCCTGCCCAGTGCTGAGAGCCACATCCCACCTCAGGGTGACTTTTCTGACCTCGGGTCAGAAAAGCACTTTCTAGACTGTGCCTCTGCGATACTACACGAGTATTACCAGCTTCCCTTCAAGAAGCCCAGCACTGAGCACGGCTGCTAGAGTGATGTGGACAGTCACATGCTGGGGCCTAGACACTGTCTTTGGCAAGTTCAGGGTCCTGCTGCTGCTATACTCTCCCTTTCTTTTTCTTCCAGAGCCCTCATACCATGCCTTCCTCCAGGGAAACACGAAGCAGCCACGCAGGACTGTGAACCACACAAGGTAAAGCCCAGGCAGCCACCTCCCAGATGCCCGTGCTGACACAGGTTTCAAGTGTACAGGGCTCCTCAAGGACATTCAGCCCCATCCACGCTGCTGTGTCCACCTTCAGTCCCAACCTTAGGGTCACTTTTGCTCCTTGATGTCCTCCAGGTTTCCAAGGAAACAGAACTCTATGATCTCTGAGACCCCAGTTCACCGTTTGGGCTTCAGCTGCCCTCGGCAAAGCCCTTACATTGCTTTCAGTGGTTCCCCAGGGTCTGTCCCCAGGTTTTCCTGGACAGTCCCTCCTCCAGCCTGAGAAGCTGATTCGGACTTTTTGCTGAGCCTCCAAACAGTGTCTTCACTGCAGTCCAACTCTTCATCTTCTCTCTCTAAAAGCCTTGAGCCGCGTTGGTTTCCAGCAACCTGGTCTCCACTATGGCCCAATGAGACAGCTCACGGCCACGGGCACAGCTGACCCGTCAGTGTTCCTCCAGCACCAGTGTCTGCCCAGGAATGAATATCACTCCTTGGTTGTCCCCACCACAAGGGGACACACCTGAGCCGCTGCACTTCACGGGCCACAGGCTGATCTGTGCATATGAACACGTGTTCCATGTCTGTGAATCCAGACAGGCCAGCAGCATCTTTCAGTTTAAGAAGCAAAGGGAGCAAAGGGAGCAAAGTGACCCACCTCCCTTCCTGGTGGAGACTCGTGATGCCTCAAGGTGCCTTTGGAGAAGCATCCCAGCCCCTGTGACAGCCGGGCTTCCCCTTAGGTCCCGACTCTCTGTTTTGGTTATTAGCCTCTTACTCTGGTCGACTGTCATGGGTTCAGTTGTGTCCTGTTTAAATTCATATACTGAGCCCCAAGTGCCTCAGAATTTGACCATATTTAGAGATAAAGCCTTTAAAGAGGCAATTCAAGTACAATGAGGCGGTTGCGGTGCCTCTGATCCAGTATGACTGGTGTCCTGATAAGAAAAGATCAGTCTTTTTATGGCTGAGTAATATTCCCTTGTATATACATATCACATCTTCTTTATCCATTCATCTGTCAATGGACATTTAGGTTGCTTCCATGTCTTGGCTATTGTAAATAGTGCTGCAATGAACATTGGGGTGAATGTATCTTTTTTTT
>NW_006782535.1:1448804-1486464 GCF_000442215.2 Lipotes vexillifer | reverse complement strand
CACGAACCCGTGTCCCCTGCATCGGCAGGCGGACTCTCAACCACTGTGCCACCAGGGAAGCCCGAATGTATCTTTTTTAATTAAGAGTTTTCTCCAGATACATGCCCATGAGTGGGACTGCTGGATCATATGGTAGCTCTATTTTTAGTTTTTTAAGGAACCTCCATACTGTTCTCCATACTGGCTGCACCAATTTACATTCCCACCAACAGTGTAGGAGGGTTCCCTCCCACCCTCTCCAGCGTTTATTATTTGTAGACGTTTTGATGATGGCCATTCTGACCAGAGTGAAGTGATACCCCATTGTAGTTTTGATTTGCATTTCTCTAATAATTAGCAATGTTGAGCATTTTTTTCACGTGCCTGTTGGCCATCTGTGTGTCTTCTTTGGAGAAATGTCTGTTTAGATCTTCTGCCTATTTTTGATTGTGTTGTGTTTTTTTTGTTTTTGTTTTTGTTTTGTTTGTTTGTTTTTTATTTTTTTTCTTTGCGGTACGCAGGCCTCTCACTGCTGTGGCCTCTCCCGCTGCGGAGCACAGGCTCCGGACGCGCAGGCTCCGCGGCCATGGCTCACGGGCCCAGCCGCTCCGCGGCATGTGGGATCCTCCCGGACCGGGGCACGAACCGGCGTCCCCTGCATCGGCAGGCGGACCCCCAACCACTGCGCCACCAGAAAAGCCCCTGTGTTGTGTTTTTTTTGATGTTGAACTGTTTGCAGCAACATGGATAGACCTAGAGATTATCATACTAAGTGAAGTAAGCCAGACAAAGACAAATATCATGTGATATCGCTTATATGTGGAATCTAAAAAAAGATGCAAATGAACCTATTTACAAAACAGAAATAGACCCACAGACATCGTAAACAAACTTGTGATTACCAAAGAGGAAAGGGAGGGAGGGATAAACTACGAGGTCGGGATTAACGTGTACACACTACTATGTACAAGATAGATAATTCTCAAGGTCTTACTGTACAGCACAGGGAACTCTACTCAGTGTTTTGCGATAACCTATAAGGGAAAAGAATCTGAAAAAGAACAGATATATATTAACTGAATCACTGTGCTGTACACCTGAAACTAACACAAAATTGTAACTCAACTATACTCTAATAATAAAAACAAGAAGAGGGCTTCCCTGGTGGTGCAGTGGTTGGGAGTCCGCCTGCCGATGCAGGGGATGCGGGTTCGTGTCCCGGTCCGGGAGGCCCCCACGTGCCGCGGAGCGGCTGGGCCCGTGAGCCGTGGCCGCTGAGCCTGCGCGTCCGGAGCCTGTGCCCCGCAGCGGGAGAGGCCACGGCGTTGAGAGGCCCGCGTACCGCAAAAAAACAAAACAAAACAAACAAGAAGAGATCAGGACACAGGCACACACAGAGGGGTGTGGCCTTGTGAGGACACTGAAAAAGACGAACCTCCACCATCCAGGGAGAGAGGCCCTCAAGGGGCTGACACCTTGATCTGGGACATCCTCCACCAAAACTGTGACCAAACACACTGCTGTTGTACCAGTCCCTCGGTCTGTGGTACTTTGCTCTGGCGGGCCCAGCAGACCCACGCATAGATGATGTGTGACCCTCTTTTTATCTGATGGGTGCGATTCAACCGCGTAAGTACTTTTCTGCAGAATTTTACACCTTAATGGCCCCTCAGCTCACAATAGCAGTAGTAACAGGTGGACACAAGGCTTGATGGCACCCCAGGACCTTTGGCTGTGGGCTGAACAACTGAAGCTCTTGGTCCAAGTGTCCAAGCAGGTGCAACCTCCTTCCTGCCTGAGTGCCCTGGGCGGGGTGGGTGCGTCCTTCCCTCTCCGCCCCTCCCGGCAATGTGGCAGGATCCACTCTTAGCAGCAGCAGGAGAAGCAACGTTGGGGCCCTTCAATGACGTGCTGGCTAAAAACATTACTCTCTTGCTTCCGGAGGCTTTGCCCCCCAAGAGGAGTCTATGACACGTATCAGTCTCAGAAGTCACTCTTTGGGAGGTGGCGCAGGCTGGAGAGGTGGCCCTGGAGCCCTGCACCTTCCAGCTTGAGCTTCCTCCAGCATTTTCATCTCTGCCAGGAAAGCAACCCAGCCCCATGCCGTCCCAGAGGCCAAGCCATTGTCACAGGAACAGGCAGAGGGAATCTCAGGCTCCTAGACAGCATCTTATATGTATAAGGAAAATCCTTTCTTCCTTTTTCAAAAAATCAATTTATTTTCTCAGCAAAAGCCAATATCCAAGAAAAAATTCAGAATTTTAGAAAGAGGTGGGTGCCTGGCAGCTGACCCCAGCACAGACTGGAGTGGACACAGCCAGGCCTCCTAACCCTGTTTCCATAGGTCATCGGATGGCTGTGGGCCACCCACCACCCGGGAGGGGGACACCCCAGGCCATCTGCCACTGGCACCCCCCCAGCTGGGGCAGCCCACATCGCTGGCGGGGCCTGGCAGCGTGTCACGGTGCCCCACATGGGGGAATCTAGAAGGCGGCGCTTTGCTTTCTCAAAGTGCTTCCTGCAGGGCCTTCTGAGTGTAAAGTCCCGTAGAGCAGTGCTTCCCAAGCCTTTCCCTGCTTCCCAGAAGTAATGAGAGGAGCTGCCCCAGGGGCTGTGATGGGTAAGGGTCTGGAGGGGGCCAGGAGGGAGAGCAAGGGGCGCCAGCAGCAGAAGCTACATCCGTTTGATTCTGCTTTTACATATTAGGTTTTTAGATCCAATTTTATTTGAAAAACAGTTTCCATGGTTTTCTAAAAAAGTTGAAGAACCACCAAGATTTATTTTATAAAATAGAAAACCAAAGCCGCACAACAGTGACCTTGTCCAAAGTCGAGCAGGCTGGGGACCTGGGACTCATCTTCTGTCTTCACGTCCTGCACTGAGCAAAGAACCAGCAGGGCTCAGGGCCACGTCTGTGGTCCGAGCCTGGAGGACTGGCAGCAAAAAGGGGCCAGTTCAGGACACTGTTAACTCACCATCCCCAGCACACAGCACCCCCTTTTCCTCCCAGGGTGCCCAGAGCCCCCCACCCCATCTCCCCATCCCAATTTCTCATGTGTCAGGCAGACTGTGACCCTAAAATCATCTCTCTCTTCAACTTTGCTCAAAAATTCCTATCGCTTTGGTCCTTTCTTTTTATCCGCAAAATGAGTGAAGACCTCTGATATGTAATTTCAGAGGAAGCAACAGAGACAGCTCAGACTTTTGCAACAACACGCACACACGTGCACACGCGCACAAACACACACACACGCGGAGGCTGACTGCACAGCCATTTCTCTACGGTCAGCCCTTCTAAGTCCACCAAGACTGATGCTGTCATGAGTTCAGCGCCAGAATCACGAGCTGCCGAGAGCGCGGTGTCTCAGGGCAAAGAAATGTGGTCCAAACAGGTCAAAGGCGTGAAAGCTCTAAGATGCTTAAATCTTGGATGGTTACAAAAACAATCAGGCAAATAAACAAACCAAATCCCGCTCAGTGACGTCGGAGTCAGGGAAAGCAGTTAGCACAGAACCCGAAGGAAATCTTTCTCGATTTGCAAGTGTCTTCATGGTATCTCCTTCCGGATAATATTTTTAGCAAAAGTGAAATGTGCTTTGTTTTTCTTTCCCCGGGGTTTAGAGAGATGGGGGGTGAGGGGGATGAACTGAAGCTAATTAAAAATTCTACAGATATATGTACCAGGAAATGAATTAAGATGATAATTTTAGGGTTGTGATGAAAATGCCCCACTTCCAGGATCATGCGTGGTGCAGGGGGGCAGGATGCCCTAAAACTCATAGGGCATCCTGAAGTTCTAAAAACGGGGAAGTGAATGAAGATGATACTTGTAGTATAGAAGCTAGGATATCCTGTCCTCTGTCAATAAAATGACAGGCTGTGCAACTCTGAGTCCTTGAGATTTTATTCCTTGACATCAGGGCTTTGGAGTATGGGATCGTTTGGTGTATGTGCTGTCCCTGGCTGGTGTCTACCTTCTGGGGTGGAAATATGCAGGCAGCATTCCCATTTCAGCTTAGTTCAGCTGTGCAAATTAGCAAACATCCACTGGCTGGGGGCCGAGCAGAAATTAGGCCAAAGTTGTAAAAGGCACCGAAGACTTAAGTATAGCCGTCAGTAGGATTGACTGACTTAGTGCCATACATATTTCTAAACCCACAAGACATTGGACTCCTTTAGTCCCTTTATAAATTCTATAAATTACAAATTCAACCCCAAGAAAGTATGCAGGCGTATTAGTTTGCCAGGGTGGCAAACACCACAGACTGGGCTGTTTAAACAACAAAAATGTACAGTCTCAGAGTCTGGAGGCCGGAAGGCCGAGAGCAAGGTGTCCGCAGGTGGGTTCCTTCTGAGGCCATGAGGGAGGACCTGCCCGGGCCTCTCCCCCAGCGTCTGGTGGTTCCTTGGCTTCTAGAAACATCACCCCATCTCTGCCCTCATCTTCAGACAATGCTCTCCCTGTGCGTGTCTGGGTCCAAATTTCCCCTTTTTGTAAGGATGGCATCACATTGGATTAGGGGCCTGTCCTGCTCCAGCAGGACCTCATCTTAACTAATAATTACGTCTGCAGCAACCCCACTTTCCAAATAAGGGCACCTTCTGAGGCCTTGGGGGTTAGGGCTTCCACATATGAATTTGGGAGGAATACAATCCAATGTCTAACAGTAAGGACTCTTATAAAGTAAATTAGCATCATTTTACCCTTACCTGGCATAAACTCTTTTTCTCCAAGGAAGTGACTTTGCAACCTAGAATCTCTTCTGATTCTAGTCCCATTGTCATTAAAATGGAAAATGGGACCCAATTTCTTTTGAGCATGTGAAACAATCTTCGAGAGATTTATGGCCATTCTCATAGGAACAATTCTGGGAATGATGTGTGGAGAATATAAGCAGAAAATACTTCTTTCTAAAAAGGAGCAGCTATCAGGACAGGCCTGGATAGCTAACCAGGCAAAATGCCTGAGTCGCTCTATTAACCACGAAGCCCTGGAGGGCCAGGCGCCTAGGTTTCTCCTTGGCAGCTTGGAAGGCTCGGCCTGGACCACCACCAGACGGGGCCCTCCAGCCGCCGCTCTGCAGCCACTCATGCCTCTGTTTCAGTGACATGCTTCTGTGTCATTCTAGAATGGCCTATCTGAAACTTCAAGGTTCTTTTTGACTTTTTGATTTTATTTTTCTAAACAAGTTTTGCAAAATTCAGTAAATGCAAAATGTCAGAAGCTGTTCTGCAAAACCTTGAAAATGCAGACCTAACATTTCAGCCACAGGATAAAATGGTAAGGGGTTGAGTGAGAAGGCAGTTAATGGAGAGCAGAGGCTAATTCCAGCACATCTTATGATACGATATCGTATAAAACTGTCATCCTATTCAGGTAACATAGATAGCATGAGCATCCAATGCAGGGTAATAAAATTATTTTGTACAGAATTTCAAGATAAATATTTGCTAAATTATCTCATTTCAGGGAAAGCTTGACTGAGTCATTGGCACTTTCATTGCCAATTTCATTGGCAATTTCTCTGTGACAGGGAACATAGGTTAATTCACGTCCGTTCACTTCTACGTGGAGCATATTCCTTGTTCATGCAAAACAAAGATGACAGTAAATAGAATTTGTTTTGAACTTTTATACAAAAAAGTGGTTTATGTTATACTATAGATGTCGTAGCTTCTTTTTCTTTATACCAGATCTTTTGACATTTGGTTTTCTTCCTTTTCGATTTTCTTTTTAACTTTTAAAACTTTTATTTGCTTTCCTTTGCTGGGATGGAGAATTGGAAGTCTGAGTTTGTGGAGTAGAGTGAGAATACTAAAAACTAAAACAGTCAGAAATTTAAGGTACATGTGGGAGGGCATCCAGTTTCAACTCAAAGATGTGGGAAGTTGGAACACGTGTTCATCTCAGCCTCACAGGGCGAGAGAAGCATGGCAAATGGAAAAGTCTGGACTTCTCTTGAGCCTATCAGAGAACCAGGGTTACAGGGCAAACAACTAACCTGCAACCTGAGGAGAGACTGGCAGCAGCTAGCAGAAGCAAGACCTGAGCATTTGCTTCCCTGGGGCAGAGACACTCCTGGATGCCCGGTGAGCCACTGCTGTGGCCTGAATTATGTCCTCAAAATCCTTACACTGAAGCCCTAAACCCCAATGTGATGGTATTTGGAGACAGAGTCCCTGGGAGGTAATTAGATAAGGTTAAAGGGGGGGGGGGGGTTCTCTTGATGGGATTAGTGCCCTTATAAGGAAAGACCCCAGAGAGCTTGTTATCTGACGATGCTAGCCCCCCAGGCTCAGACTTCCAGCCCCCAGAACTATAATTTTCAGCAGGTAAAAAAAGCATGGTCTGTCATTGTAAGGAAATTATGCCCAGTCTCTATTCCAAATGATATTGAGTATTTCCTGGACATTTTGATGAAATAGCTGGCTGGGATAGCCGTATTCCGATTTCTAATGGCATCAAGAAAAGTTAAATGTCACATCCAAAGCTCATTTCATGGTACCCTGCATCAGTGGTCCATGCAGACTTCTGAGACTGGGCAACCCTGGAACTGCCCATCTGTCTCAGACATTTGGCATTTCAACAGAAGATGTGGTTATATCTCAATCCCAGGTCGGATGTTTTATGGCCTGAGATGGCGTGATAGGTCTCAAGCCTGCAAGATAATGGAGATGTTCCCTGGTGGTGACCATCCTAGGGGAATGTGAAATCATGGAGGAGCTTCTCTCAATATGGGTCCAAGTTCCCCAACTCATAGAATGTTCAAGATTAAACTCCTCTCCCACCATTTATCTGTGGGTCCGAAACCTCACAGAGTTTTTTATCACTTCAGACTTCCTAATGGATGCTATTTTTATATTCGATATTCACCGATTCATCTTGTTTTGGCTTACCTATCTGCATTTCAGGCGCTCAAACCTTGGCATGGGGCTGAAGTGAGGAAACGCTGAACTCTGGAAAGACATTCAGGCTATGTTACTATTTTTCCCTTTTAGCACAGTCTACAGAATTGCAGAGCTTAAACATTAACATTGTTAAAACACTTCATGCCCTGCTAAAAGGTAGTGAAAATTCTCAGTCAATCTAAACCCACACTTAGCACTTATGCACTAGAGTAAGGAGGAAGTGCTTGGCAAATCGCTAATTTTTGACAGTGTAACGAAAAGGTAGGGCAACCCACAGGTGGCAGCAAGAGGGGTGTCGTGCTTTGTCCAATAGAAAAGGATCACAGGGGCTTCCCTGGTGGCACAGTGGTTGAGAGTCCGCCTGCCGATGCAGGGGACACAGGTTCGAGCCCTGGTCCGGGAAGATCCCACATGTCACGGAGCAACTAGGCCCGTGAGCCACAACTACTGAGCCTGCACGTCTGGAGCCTGTGCCCCACAACAAGAGAGGCCGCGATAGTGAGAGGCCCGCGCACTGCGATGAAGAGAGGCCCCCACTTGCCACAACTAGAGAAAGCCCTTGCACGGAAATGAAGACCCAACGCAGCCAAAAGTAAATAAATAAATTAATTAATTTTTAAAAAAAAAGAAAGAAAAGGATCACAGGATGCTAAGTGTAAAACCCTGATTAACCATACGCACAGTCATCCTTGAACAAAAGATGACCAGGCTGGACCTGAGTCAGACATCAAATTTATACCTGAAAATCATTCGATTCTGCTCTGCCTTCCAGTAAAGCTGAGCCTAGATCATTTCCCACCAGATGAGATGTTGTTATGCTTTAAGATATTCCCAGATTGCTGGGATCACCACTTCCCGTGCCGGGACCACAAGCTCCTGAAATCAGAGTGTGAAACCACAATGATCCAGTAGGTAAGACTGATTTGTATCTTTATTCAATACTCTTTAATTTAGATCCATTTGGTAAAGGAGTGATTTGGAATCAGATGTGTATTTCAGAAATCACTTGGGGAGCCTTTTCAAGCTCTACATCCCTAAGCTCCAACCCAAAGCTAATAAATCAGTATGTGTGCATACACACACACACACACACACACACACACACACACACACACTTCAATAACTAAATTACAATACATAAATCTGGTGCCAAAATTACAATGTAATTCTATTTCAAAAAGCTAGTCAAATACAATTCCACTTATATTTTAAACAGTATTTGATCAAACAAAAGGCAGGGCCGTGAGCTGGTGACAGGTGTGAACTTTCCTCTTGGTCAGTCCCCAGGAGCTTAGATGTGCTCAGCAGAATCTGAGTTGCACATGTGGTTCTTTGAAACAAATCAGGATTACTCTACTACAAATAAAGGCTAAAAACTTAGCCCGTGACGTCTGCTGGCCCCTCTGCTCCCTGCGTCCATCCACGACCCCGCTTACAAGACACACCAACTTCCCCAGGAGTCATTGCCATTACCCTGGTTTCACAAATGAAAGAAACTGTGACTTAAGAAGTTGATGCAAATGAACCAAAATCTCACACCTGTCACAATTTTTTCTGGGCCTCAGTTTCCCCTTCTGATAAGAATTCTTCTAAGGCTGCCTCAGAGGGTCGTTATAAAGATTAAATAAAATTGTGTATTAAAATTCTGTACCCTTTCCACAGTAGCTAACATCCATTAAGCATTCAGTAAAAGGTGCTCAATAAACCCGAATGTTTTACGGACGAGACAATACCACGGTCCCAAACAGGACACAGAGAAAGAACTGTGTCATTCTATACAGATAAAGATATGTAAAGAGCGTGCGGAGAAACATGTTTTAATGTTATTGACCTCTTTAATTACACACCTAGGGAGACTGCACACTTGCTCTCACAATGCTTTTGACAGCAAAAACAAAAAAAACCCGGAAGAACCACACACACAAAGTGCTTTTCTATTCCTCTCAACCCACAGGGTTCTGTGTAAGGGAATGATGTCTGAGAGCAAATGCTACACAAAGTAAGAAATCATTATGAGTGCCCAGATGGAGAATCGTGGGAATAGGCCAAAAGCTTGTCAAACCTTCAACATGGTGTTTTTAAAAAAATCATAAAAATCATTTAACCACGCGATTTTTGAACTACATTCTGACAATTTCCTTAAATAAGGGCTGTGTCTACGACAGACCTGATTTCAAATCCATTTTGTGCATTCAGTGGTCTAAGTCAACTTCATCCTGCACAGAATACCATCTTTTTTCAGAACAAATTCTCATAGATAACATTCATGTCGGAGCGCACCCATAATATGTTATTTAAGAAATATTGATACTTTCCCAGTGTTTTACAAGTTGTACCTCTCAGTTCATAAGAGGACAACAGCCCAATTTGGGGGAAGTGGGTGAGAGCCCAGGCTCTGGTTATTCTTTCCACGTTTTTCTGCTCAAGTATTTATAATCGTTAGAAAGAAACAAACTCTATACTTGAACACAGACAACCAAGCAGGACAAATAAGAAGAAATGTTTGTCACAAGCCTCCAAATACCCTAAATAGGCTCCAAAAAGGAACAGAAAGGCACAGACGGAACTTCTGTAAATACAGTCAAATGACAAATTAACCTAAAACTCAACTGAGAAAGGATGGCTGTGTTCACTTCCTCAGCACCTCGGTTGAATTGAGACTAAATGAACCCCAGTATGAAAAAGGCTCGGGTTTCCTTTGATGAGGATCATATAAGTCCCTTTGTTTTGTGCAAATGGCTTACATTTCCTGTCCACAAGTGTGCCTGTCCAGTCCAGGAGTATCCAAGGATGTCAACTTATATGTGTACCTCGTTGGCAAACCCTGAAACTCACATTTTGAGAATTAGAGTGAATCAGGATAATAAAGCATTTATCCATTCAGCAAGTATTTCAGTGCCTTCAATCTATAGGCAAAATAAAGATGAAAATGGCCACGATGCATCATCTGGGAACTTGTGATCTAACTGTGAAATGTATACAAGTAACTGAGTTACAGGCCCCAAATATAATAAGGACTAACAGGAAGATATAAAAGTGGTCAGAGTTCTGGGCAGAAAGTAGTCGTTTTGGGTAAGTGAGGGTCTTCATGCCCCCCTGGGGGTCATCTACCTGGCCCATAAGCCTTAGTTTGCTTTTTTATCTTTTCTCATTTTCTTCTTTTTCTTAACTTACCTTTGTGGTTGTTGCTACCATTTCTAAGAATTATGTGAGTGATCTTATCCTATAGACAAAGTTAGTAAAGCAATTTTCTGATTGAAAGCAACTGAAAATATTTATTCAGAAAGAAAATGTTATTTTAAAAAGAAATTGAAGCTGCTCTTCTAACATTTAGGAGAGTGTTAGATGTTAACACATTAAAAGTAGGCATGCTAAAAACTCACCAATTCCCCTGTATCTCAGAAATTTGACTTAAAAATGTGAACAGAGACTAATGGTCACAGAGTTTTAAATGTGTTTTTTTCAAGTTCTGTTTATAATCCTGCAGTTAGCCTGAATGTCCAGCAGTTGTGGCATAATTAAACTATTGATATCTGTACCATGGACGGCTCCACAGCCACTAAAAATTACATGGTAGAAAATATAAAAAGCCATGGACACATTTTGAAGTTATATTTTTCAGTGGAAAGCAAATAATAAAGTTGATTACAGTGTATATGAATACCTTCAAACAGTTTAATAGAGAGAGAGAGACAAAGGAAAGAAAGAAAGAAAGGGAGAGAGAGAGAAAGAAAGGAAGGAAGGAAGGAAGGAAGGAAGGAAGGAAGGAAAGAAGGAAGGAAGAAAAGTAGCTGCAATGTGTGTCTCCAGCTATTGGGATCAAATCCAGGTGTGGGCATTTCTGATTATCTGTATTTTTTTTTTTTTTTACCATGAACATGTATTGCTTGAAGAAAAAAACTGTTTAACTTAACAAAATAATTTATTAAGAACAAAAACAAACAACAAAAAATGTCCACTGCGCAAACTCCAGATTAGCCCGATTCTCTGACCTTGTGAAACTCCTTCCTTCATTTTCTCTGAAATATTACAGCACCTCATGCTTGTGGCATTACTGCCCCATCCTGCAGCAGTCACAAGCTTCTTAGAATTGTCACCTCAAATCCCAGGACAAAGCTGTTTCGTCCCACAGACATCCTCCCCGCCCCATGTTCACTTTGGAGGGCTGACCTTCAAGTTGGGAGCAGTTCTCAGGAGACTATGCTAGGACACACTGGATCTTTTCACACACAGGGAGGGGGAGACGGCCAGCGCGAAAGATGTTTTCCATTTCAGAGTGACCAATCCATCTCCTCTCCCGCACTCCACCCATCACCGTGGGCCGAAGGATCCCAAGGCCAAAGCCCTATAGCTTCTGCAGAGGCGCCTAACTCACCAGTCACGGAGGATGTTCCATTGACTCTCTCCCCAACTCAGAGAGCAAATACAGATGGAGACCCAAACCCGGAACAGCTGGGGCTCCGAAAACTCTTAAGATGGGAAAACTATAAACTTTGGTTTTGCTTTAATAACTGTTTCTTCCTCTTTTCAGCCATTCACAGTCCATCAGCTTTGGTGCCAGCGCCTGGTTTGTGGCATCGCTAAGAACACCACAAGGATAGAGAACCCACCAAATAGAAGGTGATGGCTTACTAGAACAGAGTAACAAGTGGCGGGGGGATTCTGTGAAATTCCCATTGACTCTGAAGGAGCTCTCTCCCAGCTTGCCCTTTCTGGTCACTTCCGTCGACTAACTATTGGCATTTATACTGTTGAAAACACACACCTTTCTTTACATTCGACAAGCTGAGTAACATTGTCTTAACTTGCCTCTTTTCTAGTAAGCTGTCAGCATGGTTAATTTAAAATTTCAAGTCCTCTTTCAAATAGCGATGGGTAACTTAAACAAGTTTGTTCTTCACTCATTCAACCAATACTGACCGACATTCACTCTGCGAGCAAAAGACGGGGCCAGGTTGCTTTTGGAGCCACTTTTTTGCTTTCAAAGGTGGCTGGAGAATTTGATAGCCGGTGTATGACATGTTCTGCGTATTTCAGTATAATTGCACTGTCAGAGGGTTTCATTGGAAATCCCACCCATGAAGGTGAGATTCTATTAAAAAGCACCTCCAAAGTGTAGCTTTGGGAGGGACAGAGGCAGCATTCTGTAGTATAACCAGCAATGGTCTAGCTCACTTGTTGGTGCTGCCCCTGAAATTTAAATCTCAAGACAGTGACTGATGTTCTTTCTATGAAATTTATCAGAAGATCCAGGCTTGGTGAATTATGGGCAGAAAGAAATCATGTTGCAGCAAATACTGGAGAGCAGACCGCCAGGAGTCTATAACACAGTCCTTGCGAGAATGGATACAGGAGTCCTTATTTTGCAATGTGGAGACAGAGTCCCTGGATGGGTAAGAGGCATAACGTATGAACTGGAAGATCCCAGTACTCTAGGTCTTAATACTATACTGCTTGACATATCATCACTATTTAGTATTACTCAAATAATATAAATATTCAAGAGAGGGTACAAGAAAAATCTTTCCAAAGAAATTCAAATTAAAACAAAAAAGTAATGTCATTTTCTTAAAACTAAGAAACCTTCAAAAATAATAATTGTTCACTACTTATCAATTAATATATGGCATCCTTTTATATCTATGAAAGCATGCAAATTTCCCCAAACTTCTCAAGAGTAAGTATAGTTTCATCAGTTAATCCCACTTCTTGGAATCCATCCTACGAGAAAGCTGTTAAATATGGAAAACTTTTAAGGCACAAAAACGTTCATTACAGACTCATAATAACTAATCTTTTAAAATGAGGATTAAGAGAAGTGTACACGAATGTAGAACCATGCACATGATAAAGTGTTGCAGGGTTTTGTAAGCAGGATTTAGTATGAGCAGAATTATGTAGAGCAAACAAAACTTATACAAAAATAGCCTTGCAGAGAGTACACCAAGGTATTTATGACTCTATTTGCCTGTAGGTGGCAGGACCATGGCTGATATTTCCCCCCTTTTCTTTTTTCTAATTTCCAAATTTCTCCACTATGCGTGCACCAGGTTTGTATGGGAAAAATTTTAAATTTAGGGTTTCTGACTTTTCTTACACAGATAATTGCGAGAGCTGCCCCAACGCTCTCCCTATTTTTCAGTCTCCTCTGTCACTGGGCCGTCTTCCATGTGGCAAATGGTGTTAACCACTTAAAACACAGATCACATTAGTCAGTTTCCCCTAATCGGTTAAGAAAACGCTGTAGCCTCCCCATGGCTTATCCCCAAGTCCCCACTCTCCGTAGGCTAAGACAGAAGGTCCTCTCCGTCGGGCTCTGACCTACCACGACAGATGAATTCCCCTACAGCCCTCCCGTCCTGTAAGCTATCTCCCACCCCAATGACACGCATTCACCATGTGCCTCGATTCCCTGGTTCATTTCATCCTCCCAGCCCTGTGGAGCATCAATATTAGCATTACTCCACTCCCACTTAAGGAACCACACCTCAGATGGTTAGGTGACAGCCCTCTCATAATTGGCAGACGACGGACAGAACTTAGGACCGTCTGATTCCAAACCATCTATTCTCCTGTCTCCAACCCGTTTCCAAGTATACGCTGTATCCTCTTACTTCTATTTTCGGCACGTATTGTTTCGTTTTGCAGGAACGCCCTGGAACTTTCCTCACTCTTCAGCAAACCTCTACCTGTTCTTCAAGGTCTGGGTCCAGCTGCCCTCAATATCTTTGTGTCACCATTTCCGATCACCTCAGTCAAAATGAGACGCCGCCTCCATTTAAAATCCTGGTCCACAGCACTTGGCTTTTAAATCTATTTTATCAAAATCACTTTGGCTGATTTTTAAGGAAAGTTCTTTACTTCTGTTGCTCTCCCATTAGTTTGAGAGGCAGAGAAGAGGTCTTATTTCTTTACTTTTTCAGCACCCATTTGGGTCTTGGGATATGGGTGACATTCAATAAGTATCTGTTAAATTAATTAATTTCGTAGGAGTTTGTCTCGCTCCTAAGTTTACTTTTCTCTAGCGTGATTATCATCTGTAAATATGCAACCCACCCACCTGGGTAGGGATGAGACACACAGGAAAGCAATTTTCTCAGTGGTTATTAATATTATTGACAATTCTCTTAATCCATATTAGCTCAGAGTAATTATATACTTCTCTTAGAGGTCAAAATCAGATGCAGGGAGAAAATTCATAATGAATAGCATGGATGTAAAGGAGCTTTTCTGTATTATATGATGCGATGCATCATTTGGGTCTGCAGGGAGAGATGTCCTTGCCATGTGAGAGGCTTCCCAGGAGAAAGCTTAGAAATAAGGTGTCTAGTCTCGCTGAGACTTAAGGCATGCCACAGAGAAAGGTGATCCTCTGGTCCAGGGGAGGGGAGCTTTATCTGAGAATGAAAACAAGCTCAGGATACCGAAGGAGACACACCTGGGAGCAAACAGAATCCACTGGGAGAATGCCGGTCCAGCAAGAAGGGCAGGCAGGCCTGGCTAACTCAAGGGAGGATGCCCAGGGACAGACGTGTCTCCCAGCCTCAGCTCTGGCATCGATGAAATGACCATGCAGTGGAGTCTATCCTGGTCATTGAACCCTCAAAACTATGCAAGCAGTCAGAAATCTACAAATAAGGGGATAACTGACCGGAACCAGAGAAAAACTCTTTCCAGATCTGGAAAAATCCAACTGGAAATCGTTTACAATAAATTACTTATTTATTTCTTTGTCTACAAGGCAGAATAAAAAATGGATTAACTGCTTTTAACAAATGAGGTCATTACCCAGACTGGTGGTCTATGGCTCCTTTCCCTGCAAAACCCTTAATCTGAGGAGCTGGCACTAGTGGTGTCTGGCTGGACAGAGGAGATGTCCTTGTCACGATCCGTATCTCACAACTTTGGAGTTTGTTCCTGGAGGGTCATGTACAACTGAAGAAGAAAGGAGATTTTTTTCTGGGTCTCTAATTTGTACGTGAAACTTGTTAGAGGCCTTAGGGTACAAAATGACTTCATATTCGCTCTTTTATGCTTCAGAGTCAAATGTTAGGGTCTAATCACTCTGGAAATGCCTTGCATGGTACTGCATTCATAACACAAGCATGTTTTTCTCAAACCCACCCAGTGAACTGCGACTAATTCTGCTAATACTTCCCCGGCATGTCACTGAAGCTTGTCCCTCACTTTTCTTGTCCACATCCTGGGATCTTTGCCATTGAGCTCAGGCTCTTTTGATTCACGTAAAAAGGAAATTTATGAATTGACTTCTGAGCCGGTCAAACATATCATTTTCAGCTAATTTGGAAAACTTCAAAACTGTAAGATGGCTGTCGCACACAGAGGTGGGAGGAATACCGTCATCCTTGGAAGCACCTTCCTTCAAACCTTGTACTCTGGGAGAAAGTCACTTTGGTTATAAGTGCAAAATCATGTTATAAAAGGTATAGGTCTGTTTGAATGACTTGGGTAGGAAAATAAAATACTCTATATTGTATAGGTATTTTAAAGCTCTTATTTAAAAAAATCACAGCAACTTAAGCTTCCGTTATACTCTGGAGCTCCAGGAGAACACCTTGGGGTGCCTGCCCAAGTGGAACTCATAGGGGGGTGAATGTCAAATCCCTTAAGGTTACTGTGGGGCAGAGGGTCTTGGCATTCTTTGCCAAAGTTTATTTTTGTAGTTTTTCCTAAAACATAGGCAGTAGATATAATTTATGAATGGTATTCTATGGTATATTTAATATGGGTTTTTTTGTATCTGTTTGCCAAAAGAGAAATATGTGTCCACCAGATTCTCGCACTTGAAAAAAACATCAGAGTAATAGTTGCCTCTGGGGGTGAGGAAGGTTGGAATTAACTTGGAGGAAGCATGAGAGAACTTCTGGGGTAATGTTCTATGGCTTGATAAAGGTTAGGAACCACAGGGACTTCCCTGACAGTCCAGTGGTTAAGACTCCGCCCTTCCACGGCAGGGACCATGGATTCGATCCCTGGTTGGGGAAGTTTCTCATGCCACACGGTTAACATAGGTGTAATGATGTCCCAAAACTTGGCATGTGTACACTTAAATCTTGTGCATGTCAATGACTGTAAATTTTACATAAAAAGAAAAATCAGTTAATAAATGTTGAGCTCTACTTAATGATACATATGTTGACGCATGTAGGGGGAAGTGTACTAAAATCTAAATTGATTTAATGAATGGAGGTGAGATAGATAGATGATAGACAGATAGTAGGTCAATGACAAAGCAAGTATAGTCTAATGTTAATGGCAGAATCTAGGCAGTGTCTGTACAAGTGTTAACTAAAACTCTTTCATCTTTGCTGCATGTTTGAAAATGTTTATAATAAAATGTTGGAAAACGTTATCCCACTTCATCACGCCATGTTTGAACTTCAATATCAGCTTTTTTCTTAACACAAAAGCCTCTGTCCATCATATACCCCAAAACAAAATGTATTTACTGCCTAAGACACAACATTAAGTCAGTTTACAGAATGTTGGGATATGTTAGTCTCCAAGAATCTTATGGCTGAGTGGAGACAAGATTGAAATCTGTGCTTCTCTCTTTAAAAACAAACAGCAAAGTTTGTGTTTGCCATCTCCTATCGGAGTCTAAAGTTTCCAACAGGCTTTTTTTTCCCTGAATGCCGAAATACCCTTGCGGGGGGAAAGCAGGCAAGGTTTACTTAACCACTTAGGGAAAAGTCCGCTTGGTGGAATGACTCGCCCCAGGGTTTATCAAGCAAATATCATGCCCACTCTGCTTGACTCACTCCAAGATACCCGCTCAAGGCATCACCTTGAGTAATGCAATTGGCCATGTCACACACAGGGGTGGCTTTCCACCCTGCATCATTTTTGTGCACTAGCCTGCTGAGAGCTTCTTACCGACAAATCACCTATTAGATAACACCAGTCCACTGTCCTTCCACCCCGTCTTCTCTCCTCAGCGGCCCTGTGTCTCCAGGAAGATACGTTCCCTGAGTAATTCAAGGACGGGTAGTCCTCCTACTTGACCATTTCCCAAAATGGCTTCCGGTGAATCAAAGAGGAAAGAGCTCCATCTAGCTGTTTGGGAAGCAGTGAGCAGATCCAAAGATGACAGCAGGGAGGGGAAATGTTCCTCTGCTGCTCATTTTTCAGATGCGATCTGTGGAAAACACTAAACTTCAACCCTGTTCTTAGTAAGAACTGCGGACACCTTCCGTCTGCAGTAAGTAAATACTAATTCGAGGTGTTTTAGAGCAACATCGATCAGGTCCCGAACTCTTCAGTACAGCCCAAATTTCATCACATTTATTCTCTTTCCCTCCCCCAAATATATTTTAAAAGGATTATTTGGGATATTCACCACTATCTGCAAGGAAAAACAGATGCAAAGTTTGCAAACACGTGAGTCCAATTACACTAATTCCTGGGGACTCTATGGAGGAAGTGAATCAACACCACCTTGCAAGAGGGAGTCACAAGAGCTGCAGCTGGCCACAGGCGCTGCCACTTCCCACAGCTTGTCAGGCTACTCTCACCATTGTCGTAGGCGAGAATCCCTGTTCACCACCTCCAGAGGCTGTGAATGGATAACTGGACATGTTTGTCAAGGGACGTTACAGCATCCAACACAGAGGGCATCTGATCGGAGGGCCTGCAATCACAGTGACTGGCTTCAGTGGCTCTGACATGAAATTGATAGTCAGGGACTGACTGGGGTGGAGAGCTCTGATTTCTCAAAGATTTCTCCAGTGTGCTGCAGGGGAGGAATATCAGTCCAAGCATCCAGGCTGCTGTACTGCAGGAGGTGAGAAGCAAACAGGACAAATTGGCCTGGAACATCCCGGTGAGTTTGGAAAGAGTTGAGTCATTTGACAGGAGGCTGATGGACTGAATCGTAAGTATATGGGCCATTCTGTGTCTGCAAACGGTGTGAAGCTGGGACACACGCACGCACTGGCACATATTCTAAAGCTTATCCCTGAAGGAAAGTCTCTGGAGGAGCTGAGAGGAAACGCTGTTCAGAAAAGGCTATTTTGGAGGAGGATTTGCAGGAGAGACGCCCAGGAGTTCTAAGTACCCAGCAGACCCCTCAGGGCTGCCCCAGGCACTCAGTTCCAAAGGACATGGAGCCCAGGGCCCTCTGCAGCCTGATACCCAGTCAGCTGTTCGCCTGAGACGAAGATCAGGGTCCCATCAGGTCGTCCCCACGATGGGTAACAAGCAGGCACTCAGCTCATTTCAGTCAACTGTGTGCAGAGCCCCGTGGCTCTCAAGGAGTTGGAAGATAGCAGCATGAATCGAGGAAGGAAAAGGAAGGGAAACCACCTGTAAGTGGAAGAGAGAGCAATTCAGACACAGGAGAGCCCATGCAGGCAGCAGTAGGACCAAGTGACATAAACTGGATTTATTTTCATCAAAAAGTCAAATGGAATTTTATTTCGTTTAAAACAATGATGCCAACAAAGGCCCCACTGCTTTCCTCTGAACACTTGCCATGCAGCAACGGCAGGCATT
Organism: Lipotes vexillifer; assembly: GCF_000442215.2. Lineage (NCBI taxonomy): Eukaryota > Metazoa > Chordata > Mammalia > Artiodactyla > Lipotidae > Lipotes > Lipotes vexillifer. The sequence continues at coordinate 1,468,062 of NW_006782535.1, read as the reverse complement.
TATTTTGGTACATGAGTCCCCCATGTGGCAGCAGCACGTGGAAGGGATGATGGCAGAGTGGTCCCGCTAGACTTAGGATCGGCAGAGATACATTACACTGCTGCTGTGGGGTAGCTCGGCTGGAGTATAATTACTTGGCAGGCGAGGATGCTCGGTGTATGTGCTGTCTCGCCAAGTTCACTATCAGTGACAGAATGAGGATCACGGCCCTGATACATGGATTTGAGTACCTTCTGAAGCTGGGAACCAGTGTAGACGGGTTGTCCTACCCTCGGGTGAGAGAGTGGAGGTATGTATACTCCAGGTCCTGACAGTCATTGATTTCAGGCTGAATCAGGGGTGAGGCGCCTCAGTACTTCTGACCTACTGTGGACAGAGCAAGTTCTAGCAGCTAGAAAAGGCCCTGAGGCAAGGAGATGCAGGTGGTAGCAGTTGGACATTCAACCATCATGTACTAAACTAATAAAAGCCAAAGCGATCCTGGCAGGGTTACTCCTAACTCCAGTCTGTATTCCATTGCAGTCAGTTGGAAGTGTGTTGAGGTTCACACAAAACCTGCCTTCTCTCTTTGTCCATACACACTGAGAGAGGGCTCATTTATTCCTCCAATCTACACTTCAGCTCCTTTTCCCCCCAAGCTTAGCTTTAACCCTCTGGATCTTAAAAATATCTGTTTCCCCTAAAGAGAGGATGTTGACTAACGCCCTACATCCGCTGAAATTACCCAAATAACTAAAGAAAGGAACATCACATAGGGAGAATATAAATGACTTTGGTTTCAGTGTTGTTATAAAATATGCTATTCCCAAATTCCCCAAATATGAGTCAGTCTATGTGTGTGCCATGAACTGCTACAAGAGAAACACATATTGCTGCCCTTTTCACAGAACATTCCATGGTAATTAAGTCAGATAAGCCCTCAAGGGGTCTCAGCCCTGGCTTCTGTTGCTGTTTTGGGATACGGGAGAAGACAGCTATACTGTCCTCTTGACTGCCAATGGTGAGAGGGATCTGAAGCCTCTGAGGTCAGTCGGGTCCTAGAGCAAGTTGTCAAGCATTGTGTGACATCAAACTCCTCAATGTTTAGTAGAAGAGATGGCTGCTGGGGAAGAGAAGCGATATAAATTCTAGAGTAAAAGTGGAGAAGTTGGTCCAAAATGATAAAAGAGTGAGGGTCTTACAGGCAAAGAGCATGGGAACATCCGAAATGTAGACTCGAGAGGCAAGGGATTCTGGGAGAATCCCTGGAGGGAGGGGTACGCCTGTGAACAGCATGAGGCCAGACTTGGAGCCCAGGGATGGAGCCAGGGAGCTGGGAAGGTGCCACTTCGGAGAGAGTCTTGGACAGTGTGGACCAGGGGCTGTGACCCCACGCAGAGGGGTTCCGTGCTGGAGGCCCCAGACCCAGCTCCCAGGATGGGAACCTTGAAAAAAGCAACGCCTGGACTTCGCAGAAAAACAACCGTCCTCCCAGAGTCACAGGTCTCGTTCAGCAGCGTTTAAACCCCTTTAAGTTTTCCTTTCTCTCAGGCTTGACAGAAAGCGTTTGATTTCAGAGCCGAAGTTTGCATTTGTAAGCTGTGACTTCTACATCCACATTCCTCCAAAATAGCTGCAAGTCCCACGAGGGAAAACGAAGTACTCAGAAAGGACAACAAGGAGGTCCAGGCGGTTCAGTTCCCTGCTCGCTCAGATCGCTCAGCCTCTGCACCATTTTACTACCTACTTGGCATAAAAAATAATGTTTGTCCATTGATGTCATTCCTCTAAAAGTACGACAGAGCAGTTTCCCAAACAATTACAATGTGTACTGCATGTACAACTTGGAGCATTAAAGCATCATATTTTTGTTCCTTCCAACATCCATAGAATCTCAGAAGCATATCATAAGCACCAAAGTGTTCTCTGCCATCATAATAATTCATTATGTTATTAACAAGCTAGTGTTCTTTTGTAACTGTGCGGCAAAATGCAGAAAGTCAGTCCCCTACATAACGCCAACTTCTGAGTGTGTCCTCAATCAGAGAACCAATAATAGCAAACTGTCCTCTCTTTACGTATCTGCCACAGAGAAGTGAGGCTCCAGGGGTATAACTCAAAAATTCCTCTCATCTTCCCTCCAGAACAAAGTTTCCTAAGCAGAACCTTCTGTGTTTGAATACCAGAAACAGCATTTGTGTGTGCATGCGTGTGTGTGTGTGTGTGTGTGTGTGTGTGTGTGCATGTGTGTGATTCTACTGTTGATAAGAGTCACAGAAGGACTCACCCCATATCTGGAGAGTATTCTACAAAGATACATCTGCCATTTTCATGAGCATGTTACCTGTCCACCTGCAAAGCCCCATGGTCACCAAAAGAGGATACTTTCTTAATTGCCATGACAGTGTAAGACTAGACAGTGATTTGGGCCTGAGATAACTCATATCAGGAATGTGAGGACACAGTGGTCCCAGGTGAAGGATGAAAGTGTGTGACATCCAGTCCATTTCAAAGGCCCAGTGTGATGATTAATTTTACATATCAACTTGGCTATAGGTCTTGGTACCCAGGTATTTGGCCAAAGAAGTCTGGATATTACTGTGAAAGTATTTTTTATATAAGATTAACATGTAAATCAGTGGACTTCGAGTAAAGCAGATTACCCTCCATAATGTGGGTGGGCCTCTGGCAGTTTAAGGCCTTACAAAGAAACCGATATCCCCAAAGAGGGACTTTTGCCAGCAGGCAGACCTTCAAACATGAATTGCAGCATCAGCTCTTCCCTGGGTCTCCAGCCTGCAGCCCACCCTGCAGATTGTGCATCTGCCAGACCCACACTGATGTGAGCCAATTCTGTCAAATCTCTCTCTCTCTCTCTTTTCTCCCTCCCTCTCTCTCTCTCTCTCTCTCTCTCTCTCTCTCTCTCCCTCTCTCTCTCTCTCTTTCTCCCTCTCTCTCTCTCTCTCTCTCTCTCTCTATCTCAATCTCTCTAAGCCAAAATCTATGCTTCTCATTATCTCCAGGGCCAGTAACATCTTTCACCAATGACAGCTGTGCTTCTCAGCCTTGGGGATGGACGAATGGTGCAGGTTCCCACTCGGAGGGAGTTTGAGGTTAAGGCAGCTCTGGCTCACAGCCTGTAAGACTGTGACCAGGTCATTCTGCTTGCGGGCATATTTCAGGGCCTCTCCCATCACTGTATTTCTTGTACTGTACCTCAGCCATCTTCTAGTGAAGGCAGCCTATCTACTGAGTCACGGTAGGGCCCAGCTCATTGCAGTGGCTTACAGAGTTTAGGGGGGACCCGGAAACAAGCCCACCTCTATGTGCCACAGAAGTATAGTCCAGAAAGTGGTCCTGCAGACAGTAAGCTCTGGCAACTGACACCTTGGAAGTCTTCCAAGAGGAAGGGAAATCTCCAACCTTAGAAAGCATCATAATAATTGCTGACATTGAACACTGCCAATGGTCAGGTGCTGTTCTAAGGGACTTCCAGATCACGCCTCATTGAATCATCCCAACAGCCTTTGAGGCACAGATTTATAGGATCCCCACTTTGCACATGAGAAAAGCAAGGTGCAGAGTAGTTAAGTAGCTTCTCCAGGTTAAAGCCATTAAGTGGTGAAACCAGGAGTCCAGAGGCACCCGCCTTCAACCACCAGACCAAGAGTAAGTGATCTTGGAAGCTCCAGCAGGTAGCTGAAAGGAGGATCGCTTGTCAGAGAGTGGGGTGCATCACCAGGGAACTCACAGACGGCATTTGTGACAAAGGAATATGAGACCCCAGGCCTAGGAATGGGTGTGGGAATAGGATGACAGGAAGAGCCTCTGTCCCAGAGCACCAGCCATCAGAACCAGGACACGAAGAGGCTGACTTCATGCCAGATTCAAGCCCCAGGTCCCTTACCATCTGCTATGAAACTTAGAGCAACTTTCTCAACCCCTCTGAGCTTCATCTGAATGTCAAGGATAATAAGAGCCACGTCATGGCTTCTGTAGGATTAAGTGTGAAAATAGGATGGTTCCAGGAAAAGTGGGGGCTTAAGACAGTGCCAGCGACAAAATACAGTCCTGGAGGTCGTGAATACGGCATAAAGTCACAGCCAGACACAGGGTGAGCATCAGTTGGCTGGTCTCGGAGCCAGACCTGAGGTGAGTGAGCACCTCCTGAAATCTCACTCCTACACAGCTCACTCCCCTTGCCCTGGTCTGGGTCGCGGACAGAGGTGGGCTGCAGCGAGGCTGCGTCTGATGTGGGGAAGAGGGGGAGATGTCCTATAAGGAGGGACAATCTGTAGAGAGAACAATCAGGTAAACTGGACCCTGGCTGGCCCAAGGTTTCTGACCCTTCCCTATGATTTTAGCTATAACATATATGGTCAAAATGATCCAGCCATGGCCCAAAAGAGAATTTCTGGCTTCATCGTATGGATGGTTATCTGTCCTGCCCTGATAAATAGGCCAACCATTCAGATTTATGCTATAACTTAATAAGCTGATTTGACCTACGAGTTGATCTATTAATATAAGAAAGCACCATATCTTCAAGAGAACATGAGAACGTCCTTTGAGATTTGGATTTCGGTGTTATATGCCGGCCCACTGGGTAACTTGCTGACACAAATAAATCTTACACACCCATATGAAAATATCTTAAGATCCACTGATGAGTACAAAACAGACTGTCAGCTACCATCACTTAAATGTCAAAAGAAATCCTGTGCCCTACACCGCCCCCCTAACTTTCTCCCATTCGACCCCCATAGCACTAAGAGTCACTTTAAAGCACAAGGGAGTTTTTACTACCAGGAAAATTTTTACCAAGCTTTAGTTAAAAAGCAGTTGAAATGTCTGAAGTAAATTGGGTTGTATAATGGAACAACTAATAGACCCTAAAAATGAGAACAGCATGGCCAACCCCAGCCATAATGGTTTCTATTGTAATCACCTTGGATATGCTCCATAACATGGGATGACTCAACGGCTCCATGCTGGCGGCACCTGAAGGAGACTTTCTTTCTGCCAGAAAGACTCAGGGTTAAGGATTATGTCTGGTCAATAGCCAAGGGGATGACATGCTTTTCCTCATTTTTGAGCAAATCCATGTCTTTGTGCCCCTGACTGTGTCCCACGCACAGTCCAGACAAGCAGACTCAAGCCTTTTCCAAAGCATGGCTACATGCTGTCCACCATGCTTCCCACTTTCTGTCTCCTTCCATCCATTCTCCAATGCCATCTGAGTAAGACAGAATGGATATCCCATTCAAACTCCACCTCCCACTCTTCTCAAAACCCTGAAGACTCCCAGCACCAAGTCTCAGTGAGATTCATTGGGCCCATGGATATGAGTTTGGGTGAACCTCACATCACTGTAAAATATCTCGACCGTGTCTACTCCACAGGGGGCCTTAGTACCTGTAGCTGCAAGTACTCCTGAACGTCTTATATTCAGGCAATGATTTTGCTTTCAAGTCATGCATAACGATTATGCCTCTTGAATTTTAAAATAACATGCATGGACCAAATAATTATTATTAAATACCTGAAGGCTCTGGGAGCACATGAACTGCATGTGTTAATGGGATTAAGCATAAAACAAATGGTTAAACTCAAGATTGCTGTGAGTGTGGGACTCATACAATGAGAGTTATTTTGAATAGTTGTCCCTTTTATGCAAGGATTTGGGAGAAGAGATAGGAAGGAGTTTGATGGGAACGTGACCCTGTGATTAGATCAATGGTTGTTATGATTTTCATAGAAACTCTTAATTTATTTTCACTTTTTCTAAAATTTCTAAAATTAAACTACTATTGAGTTTATAGTGATAAGGAGTACACAGTGTATCAGAGAACTTAGGAATTAGCAAATGAATGTGGAGAATAGATAGATAGCAGTGAAATTTTTGGAGGAAACCTGTCTGAGTATTTGGTCCATCTATTTGGAGCCGTAGATATTAAGTCCAATCTGTTGAGTATCTACTAACTGCCAGGGACTCCAGGCACTTCACGTTATACTACAAATCAGGAGTTATGTCAGTCATACAGATGAATTAACTAAAGTTCAGGTAAGTAAAGTATCGATAGTTTGCTCAGTTACAGTCAGTAAGAGGCAAGGCCTCGATTTGAAGATGATTCTACCATGTTTTACTTTTAAAATACCTGGATGCATAGCTAAGCAAGGGAGAACCAATCTGCTGATTTTCAGGATTACCTTTCATAGGATTATTATCTTTATTGGTATTGCCAGCAAGACTTGCCTGTAGCCCTCAGAGGAAAGGAGTAATGAGTGATAGTCATCTAAATACTGAACTGATCCAAATATTTGATTTTGTCATGACTTTTGACTTCCTACAAAAAATGGAGCAGGCAAAAGTTTAAATATCATACCAGCTGCTTTTCTGTTGTTTGCTTTTCTCCTATTAGTAAGCTAGGAACGAAGAGTAGAGAAAGAGAGGGGCCCCTATCATCCACAAGATGAGTTATTCAACTTCGTAAGATACAAGCTTGAAGGCATTGTTATTCTGGAACTCCACAGAGACAGTGTCCTAAGAAAGTCCGTGCTGCCTTCTCTGCTCTCTTCTTGGTGAGTCCACCATAACCTCTGTGCTTGAAATTCAATGAGGCCACACCAGTGTGGGTCTCATGCCTTCTCTCTTTATTCAACAAGCATTATTGGGGTTCGGTGGTATAGGAACGTGGGTCCTTCCAAACAGTAGACTAAATAAGCCTAGTGGCTAAGCATTCTTTTAATGAATTCTCAATTTATTCTAAATTTCTAATAACAGTTCAAAACAGATGACATCAACTTTTATCACATTAAGTTTTTCTATTATATTAATAACTGGTTATGAAATTATCCCAATTACATATGATAGAGGAGTTGAGAGTTGAATTATTCTAGCAAATCTTTTCAGACATAGAAAAAAAACAGTTTAATTTCTTTTCAGTTTTACTTCTTCTGAACGAATATGGTGAGTTATAATACCTGCATTTTCCACTTCAGAACTAACAAGGAATGCCACATCACAGAATAAAAAAGGAACAATGAAGGCATAGTGAGAAGTCCCAGGACGTTCTGCTCAACAGCTAATATGTCAGCTACTATTAAGGAAAGAGTAAAAGCACATTGGGTAGCACAGACTCAAGAGTACTTTTTCCTTTCAGAAGTCGTGGGTGGAAAGTTCCAATGAAAAATTACCAGGGTTACATTATCCTGTAACATTTTGTTCTTCTAAGCAGTCTGTTTTAAAAGCATATTCTTATTCCAGGGCTCATTACTCATGGAATTTCGGACTGATTTGCTGCTTCTCTTTATGCCTGATACAGGTAATATTTTGAATTTTTAAAACGCATTTCATTCCTATGTGCTGAGAAAAGGCATTGTTTCAGAATCTTTTGCACACTCAGTTAATGATCCGTCGTAAAATCCCATGATCAATCAGTTTTGTCTGTATTCAACTTTATAAACAACTGATAGAAATCTTTCTTAGGAAGAATCTGGTGCTGGGCTTAGTCACTTATAATCTCTGATAATAGAAGAGGTAGCTAGTCCCAGCCCTCGAATAAGGAAATAAAGCTCTAGAAATCCCGAGAAGGTAGATGCACCATCTAGACAGCCCGTCCGTCAACGTCGTCTAATTGGGAATTTCTCCATGGCCTCATGAGAATTTGTATTTCAGCCTCTCCTTAAGTGCCATAGATCAAAAAGCTACTTGCCAGTTATTTCCATTGTTAAGTTATTGTGTTTTATCTCCACTTTATTATTTAGATGTCAACTCAGTACCAGAGTGACCTCTGAGGACTTCTGAAATCGGAACGTTGCTCAGGGTGATAGGGCTTGAGATGAAGTGGAGATAAAGCTGCTTCTTGATATGGATGCCTTTGGCCGTCACTCATTTCTGCCACTGCCATCAGATCACATTCTACCACTTGGCTAATGTTTGTCCTAAAGATCAAGAGAATATGCCTCTGGTTCCAACTAGAGGTCTTTACTCTTTTTACATTCCGGTAACGTTGTTTAAATAGGTCAGTATCCATAGACACATCACCTTAGTGGAGAAAGAAAAGAATGAATATATGTGGAACATGGGATGAACATAAAATCGAGGGATCTTAAACATGGTAGCACTTTATCAGTCACTATGAAGACAGAGCCATGAAAATCAGCTTACGAATTACTGAAGGGAAAGCTGATGGGTTCTTTCTTGATTAAAAAAAATCTTGTAGCTACATCGTCATATGAACTTGGGACATTTGAAAGATAAATTTGTCAGTCTTATAATATGAGGACATAATTGGTGTCGAGCTATAACGGACATATCATTAAGAGGGGCTCACAGGGCGAGTTTCACTTTTTTAGGAAGTAGGAATATTGGAAAGAGAATTCTGTTCTGTTCATTTCCATGTTTGGGGAAGGGCTTCCACCCACCTCAATCGTGAAAACTAAGAGCACAGTCAGTATGAGCTGCTCACCAAAGGATCGACACTGGCCCGGCAGAGGACATGCCCGTTGGAAGAGGGTCAGGTTAGCTAAAGGATTTGGCAAGTTTCCCTGATATGATTTCTGGTGTTTCCAGAGCTATAAATCTCTTGCCTTTGAAAAGTACTCGTTTATTTCCATTTTTCCTAACCCTTTTCCTGCTATCCCTTAAGAATGCTCAAACTACCCTGATTTATTGAGTTCATCCATCAAAACGAGAGCAACAACACACTCATTCAGCTCTTGCTCTGAGGCCACAGATGTCCAGGCATGAGGATAGGGCCTCTGGCTACACACCTACGATGGAGAACATCTCTCTATAAGGCAGTCAGACACCACCATCCTCACAGAAGCATTTTTAGGAGCCTCCAAGCAGGTTGCCTATGAGTGAAAAAAAAGAGTGTGCAGCTCCCACCGCAAATGGGAGGACATGCCTTTGAAATCACTCAGGAACCTTTTCCACAAGAGCAAAAACCACATTGCTTAACAAGGCAGCAGGCAAGTGGTAAGACGGCATTGTGACCCCAGTCCACTGGGAGCCCACACAGGACCGTCAAAAGGAGAGTCTGGTCCAATCCTTCAAGTAAAAAGAAATAGGTACTTTTTCTCAATCCCTGTGTGCACAATGGATGTTATTTTACACACTTGATGCTGATCTGCTTGGCAAAAGATTCCAAGGTTGAAATAATTGCATTATTCCTCATAACGAGCACCCATACTTAAATCAATGGAAATAGAATTGATCAAAAATGGTTTACTCTCTTCAGAAGCTTGTATTCGTCTTGAATTGCTTTGGTCCAGAAAATATTGTGAGGACAGACTGTCCTAATTTTATTCCCCATGTTCAGGAAACAAGCCATTTGAAGAGACATTAGAAGGAGCAGGGGTTTTTTCTAAGTAATAAGATATTAATACATGACGGAGGTAGTGAAATAAAATATTGTTAAAAAAATCTTTTACTCTGGGGGATATCATTTGGAGGGTAGTCCTCATGAGGTAGCTGGTAATGTTTATTTGCTTTAAAAATGAAACACTGGTATTTTCACAACATTTAGTAATGGGGATAAAACCAATTAAATGCGTTACAGTACCAGCTTAAAAGAGGATATGTGATAGGAGTGATTTGGAGGGCGTGTACTTGCCTGGGATAAAGGTGGTTTGGGTCAATCTTCTCTGCTCAGTAAAGACTGGAAAATCACAAACATGATGAGGGCCATGACATTCCCCTGACACTGAAAATAAAAAGGCAGTTAACACCAAGAAGCCGTGAATAAGAATCAAAATGTATCGAAAGGTCACAGGAGCACTGAGTTTTAACGTATGCACCAGGTTTTGGGGGATCATGAGGAAGCTTGCTTCTCTAAGACTAATGGCCAATAGGTTAAAACACTGTTATCCTTGTTGATGGGCTGGGGTTGGAATTCTCCAGAAACTGCAGACTAAAGCATCAATCATCTCTTTCTCTCTCTGCAAGCTGTTCCACCAATAGACCACGTTGTTCCGGGCATACCCGAAGCCCATTCAGAGGCTCTGACTGCCCCTGGGGATGAAAGTACCTTCATCTCCATCAACAACACTCGCTCTGTAGATGGTTTCTCCTGAGCCTCTAGTCCATGGTGGCCCCTAAAGAGTAGGGAGAAGCTGGGGAAAGATCATTTTAATCCACAGTATAAGTCACTAAATGATGATAGTGCAGGAAAAGTTTAAAATCCCTCCTAGGGTTGAAGTGATTGGGTAAGTCAACAGCAAGTTGTCACTGCGTCCTCCTCCCAGGTTCTTGGTCATGACCCGAAAACTTTGGCTCAGCCCCCTTTATTCTCCACACAGTAACCGATTCTGATGTTTGGAGGCCATGAAATTCTCTCCCTCTGTTTTACACTTTGGGTGCAAAATGAACACATCTCAGTAGAATCCATGAAAAACATGACCCCACAATAATGGCCTGGGGACACATGTTTGAACGATTGAATAGAGCTTTATTTACAACATAAAGCATTCCATCTGTGTAAAACAGAGAATTTTAAAGGGGGGAGAAACCTTATCTTGTTACAACTTCCCTTCCCCTGGTTAGACAGTATTATCCCTTTTCCCCCAAGTGTCTTCCTGAGGTTTTTCCTTCCCATAAATAACTTTCTGTAGGGCTCGGCACTGAGTAAGAGTACTTACTCCCTCCTTTCATTTAGTTTTTGAAACATTTCATTGGAGTATAGTTTCTTTTCAATGTTGTGTTAGTTTCTACTGTACAGCAAAGTGAATCAGCTGTACATACACATATATCCCCTCTTTTATGGATTTCCTTCCCATTTAGGTCACCACAGAGCACTGAGTAGAGTTCCCTATGCTATACAGTAGGTTCTCATTAGTTATCTATTTTATACATAGTATCAATAGTGTATATATGTCAATCCCTGTCTCCCAATTCATCCCACCCACCCTCTTCCCACTTGGTACCCACTTGGTAGGTCCATCCACATTTCTACAAATGACCCAATTTCGTTCCTTTTTATGGCTGAGTAATATTCCATTGTGTACATGTACCCCATCTTCCTTATCCATTCCTCTGTTGATGGACTAAAATAAAACCGAATCCTCATTGTCATCACTGTATTCAAGTAAGAGGATTGTTTCTTGTCTACTTGGATGTTCAGGAGAGATGAGCGGAAGATGACAATCGCAAACACATGAATAGTGCCTGAAGGGATATTGCATTTCTTGATTCCTGATGGAGCAGTAGCCAGCCCTATGGGGAGCCCCCAAGGGGCACCATCTTTTGGCCCCTTTGAGGTCTGCCCTTGGCAATGTTCACTCTTCAGACATGATGTTAGTAACAAGTTGAAGCTGTGTGCTTTCCCAGCAGGGCTACCCCCCAACGGAGAATCTGCCACTTTTTGGGAGTGGAACCCTGTTCTCATTCACTCAGTGCCAGAATTTCACGGAGGATCAAAGAAGATAAACGTGGGCATAGGTGGCCCCACCTATGATCTCATTTATCTTCACAACAAATTTAGGAGATAAATCTAGAAGGCTTGAGAAAAGTTAAAAGGCGGCTCATCCACTATCAGCAGATAGGTTTTGAAAACTCAGAGTAGCAGTAACACATGTTGAAAGAGCTAACAAGGTGGGCCGAGCACACACCTGTACAACAACGGCCTGGGGAAGGGCAGCTCTACTCAGCCGTCAGGCACCTGAGTGAGATGGGAACCTGCTTCATGATCCTGGCAAATTTGATCCAACAAAATAAAATAATACTTCTTTTGGATTACTAGGTGAATGAATGATCAAGGGGTTGAATTTATTTAGTAAAATAATGTGTAAAAGTGCTGTGTCAATTCTTTAATAACTAGCCTGTAAATTATACTTACTGTTAAAATAGTTATTCTGGGGACTCTTTCAGTGCACTTTTATTCCAGAACCTACCCAGGACACAGTGGCCTAGGATCTTCCCTTCCAACACCCTTTCCTCCAGGCCAAGACTGGAGGAAATAATAAAATATTATTAAAATAATCATAAATAATAATAATAAATATATATATAAATAAAGAATAAAGAATAATAAATATTATTTATTATATAATAATAATAATAATAAAAGGGTCTCCTTTTATTACCTTCTAAGAATCTCATCTATTGTTGCCGAAAGGTGCCTAAAAATTATCTCATACTCTTTCCGTCCTTCGAGCATGTCAGTCTCTTTCTCCCCTCATACCCTTCACTTTGTCCCTCTGCCTGGGGAGTTCCTCCTCCAGATCTTTCCATGCCTGGCCACGCCTGGTCGTAAACTTCTCAGCCTAAAGGTCACTTTCTCACAGAGGACATCCCTGCCCAGCCCGCCTGCAGCAGCTACGCTCACCGCGAGGTCCAGCATCTCTCTCCTCTGCACCAGAGCCTCTTCCTGCTCCTCACACTAGTAAACGTGAAATCATCTTATTTTGTTTCTGCTTCTCCTGCTGCATCTGAGCTCCACATGTTGGAGGTGGCTGGGAGCCCGGCTTTAGCTTGTTTGTATCCCCACATCCTGGGACTGTGCTTGGCACCCTGGAACTGCTGAATAGTCATTTATTGAATGAATGAATGCATCTTGAACTCCAAAGCCAGTGTTCTATCCCAGTCTCCCTCGAAATAAGATTTTTCTGCCTCTGTTTCATGCCTCTCTCAGCTAATGAAAGGCTGTCTGGATGCAAAGGGCCGCCTTATTTGGGTCTCAACCAACCTCCATCTTCCCAGATGCCATACAGTCACTTTCTCTTCTGCATCCCAGGAGGACAATGGGAAATGAAATAGGGAGATATATGCTGTCGTTGAAAAATAAAATATGAAAATAGCCCAGCGTAGTTTACAGGCATTTTGCTAAGGAAGATTCGCCCTTTTACCTCGCTTCCTGAACCTAGGATATAGAAATATTCCACATTGAAAAAACTAAGCAGAAAACTTGGGTTTCCCAGCGTGAGCTTTCAACCTGCTGTTCTATTTACTGGGGGAACTGGCCCAGGCACTCGGGATGGAGAACAGGACCTCTTGTTTTGGTCCTAAGGCTGTCTGCTCACTGGGAGGGCTGCGTCTGACAGTGAGTGAACACAGGCTCGGCAGCACCTGTTAGACCCCGCCTGAGGTGGTCCCTTTCAACGTGACGTCAGTAGCACTTGAAACAATTTAAACAGAATGACTCCAGCTGGCCATGGGGCTATAGCATGCCCTTATTAGGATATGCGTCATGTAAACATAGACGCATACATAACACTTACAGCACACTCTGTGCTGTATTCTCTGCACAGGAATCAAGAGCTCGCTCATTTTAGTAAAGAGGATTTTCCCCCAAGAAATGCAACATTTGTGCAGTTTTAATTACAACTGCAAAGGAAAAATTTCTAAATGAAAAGTTACCAAAAACAAAAAAAGAAAGCCCCTATCATTTCTTGGGGAACAACGAAATTTAAGATCAATGCATAGTATTTTTTAAAATTTTTAAACAAGTGTTTTAGAAATTAATGTAATTATGAAAGTAAAGCTAAATGAAAAACAGACCAGAGCACGTTAATTTTCATCTGTTTACCTGCCCCGAGAGCCAATGTGGATGGTTGAGAACATCTGGCAGGAAGCCACGCGATTGCTTACCACAAATAAGTCCTGAACTCCTGGAGTATAAACTATCCGAATGCAGAAACCAGTTTTCTGCTGCTTTGGCTCAAGTCCAGGAAGCGACTCATTTCCTTGGGACCCCGTCAGGAAAAGTTAAACTCATCCGTTTATTTTTTTTTATAACTTTTTATTTATAGATTACAGAAGTGGTATCTGTTCAGTGCAGAAACCTTGGAAAACTCATAAAAACACAAAAGACACTCTACTCATAATTCCATACCCCACCGTTATGATTACCATCAACATCTTGGTACATTTTCCTGGGTATTTTTCTGTGTTCACGTGCACATGTCAACTTTTGCCTCCCCCGACGATATCTTTCCATAAATACCGCGTCAAGTCCAGTTTTCATTTAGCAATGCCTCATGAAGTTTTGCCAAGGTTGAAATATCCTTCTCTGGCCTGTTTAATGATTGCATAGTATTCCATTGTATGGATTTGTTACATTTCTCTGAGCCAAACTTTTAATTTTAGATCTTTTTGGTTGCTTCCTATTTCATCCATCCATCTATCATCTATCTATTTATTTATCTATCTATCTATCATCTATCTGTCTATCTACATGATAGATGTTATATATACATTATATGTTATATAATGTATATATAAAATGTATATGCAGTCTTCAGTGATTCTTTTCAAACATACTATTACTTGTCCACTCAACATCTATATATTTTTTTCTCCTTCTTTGCTAATATGATTCTGATTTTGTTGATGTGGAAATATGCCTGGCTATTTATTTCTTCTCCCATATGACAAAGTATAGTCCATACAGTGTGAGCAGAAGGTGTTGAGTGGTAACTTCTGGAATGGCCCTTTGAAGGGGGGTAGATGTGGCTCCCATCATTTTCATGGTCTTTTGAATTTGCTTTATCCACTCCTATTTTCTTGCCTGGGAAGCAGATGCAATGAGTGGAGATAGGCAGCCTTCTTGTGACCAGACCTGAAAACCACACACTAAGGAGGGCTCTGTGAAAAGAGGAAGAAGACAAGACCCTGATGGCATCATGGCACCAGAAGCCTAGCCCTGGTCTGCTTACCTCCAAATTTCATGTTATAGGACAAAATTAAGTTTCTGGACTTCTGTGGTAGACCAGTGGTTAAGACTCTGTGCTTCCAATGCAGGGGGGACAGGGTCAGTCCTTGGTCGTGGAAGTTCCACATGCCAAGCGGTGCAAAAAAAAAAAAAAAAAAAAAAAAAAAAAGAGAGAGAGGACAAAAATAAGTTTCTTTTTGATGGAACAGAGTTGTTAAGTATAAAATCTTCAAACTGGAATTACCAGGTGTCAGGGTATGCAACTTCTATGTAGACTTTAGATTCATACTATCAGTTTGCTTCCCAGAAAGTTTTTATGAATATGAACACTGACCAGCTGTGCATGAGTGACCATTAGCCACGACCACCCTTGTACGTCATTCACCCCAACCCAATTCCATGGGAATAAACGTACTTTATTGTCCTTTCATTTCAATTTCTTTGCTTACTGATGAATTCAAGCATCTTTTCTTCCTCTGTGAATCTGTTATTCTGTATTCTATTCACTCTCCTTATTATTTCTATTTTTTAAATTTTTATTGGAGTAGAGTTGATTTACAATGTTGTGTTAGTTTCAGGTGTACAGCGCAGTGAATCAGTTATACATATACATATATCCACTCTTTTTCTTTAGATTCCTTTCCCATATAGGCCATTACAGAGTACTGAGTGGAGTTCCCTGTGCTATACAGCTGGTTCTTATTAGTTATCTATTTTATATATAGTAGTGTGTATATGTCAGTCTCGATCTCCCAATTTATCCCTCCCTTCCCTTTATCCCCTGGTAACCATAAGTTTGTTTTCTACCTCTGTGACTCTACTTCTGTTTTGTAAATAAGTTCATTTGTACACTTTTTTTAAGATTCCACATATAAGTGATATCATATGATATTTGTCTGTGTCTGACTTACTTCACTCAGAAAGATGTTATTTTTAAAGTTAAGATCCATCTGCGGTTTTCACTTGTTAGAATTATTAGAAGAAAATATGAAGACAATTATTAAGTTTGAGTAGATGCACGTAACTGCCGGAAATCTCTGGGCTGAGTGAAAGCATGCCAGGCTTAAAACACAGGGTGTAGGTAGCAAAAGTTGGTGACCCGTCCTAAGTGAATTCAGCCATCTTAACTGGAAACGCTGGACGCTGGCTCTAGAGGGACGGCTCGCACAAAGCCTCTGGGCCGAGTCTGAGCTGCTGGTGGTCATGTGCTGCTTATAATCCTTGTTCAGAGAAGAATTTACCTGAAAGTTTAGAGACAAGAAGCAAAAACACCGCACTTTTCTACTGTCTCATTCCTGAGGTTCCAAATGCTTCTGCTCTGCTCACATTCCTACCTTGAAATGTTTGCATTATCTAGCACATGACTGGGAGCTTTTCTCCTTCCGAAGAAAATGACATAACCCTGTGGCTTTCCCCCTTACCTTCTCAATGTCCAGGGCTGATTAATTAGCAAAAGTTCTTTTAGATCCTTGAAAACTAGAAGTTGGTGATCTTTCCCCAGGACTTTAGTCCAGTATTGTCAAAGGAGTCTTGTAGCAAAGTTTAGGGAAAGCATAAAGGATCTTTTCTATTATGTAGATGGTGACAAGATAATGCAGCTCAACTCAGAGAGTCAGATTACATTATTTCTCTTACTTTTATTCACAGTGCATAAGTAAGGTGATTTGGGCAAACATCCCAAACAAAACAAATAAACAAACAAAACCCCCAACTGCTCAGATATTCCATCAATTATGGATGGGGCCCAGGAGATGCAGGAACACCGGGGGATTGCTGTTACGTTGAGCAACATGTGTGGTGGTTCCTGGCCTGGTGCCACATCATTCTCTATGTGGCAGTCATCACACTGGCCACTAAGCACTTTCTCAGCATCAGCCACTACTCTTGTATAAAAAGGAAGGGGCTGAAAGCTCTAACGACGTCTCAACATCATCAGCTTGGACCGAACCCCTGCTCTGCACCCAGCATCACACACACTGAGCGACCACAGCATGAACAGGCATCTCCTGACCTAGATGCACCAACTTGTGGCTCTTGATCTGTTTCTTCCTCCCCTTCTCAGCCAGGCTCTTGCCGTCTCACATAGGAGTTACTGCAGCAATCCCCCCACCTCGCCGTCCCCAGCCTCAGAAGCAGCCCCCTTCCTCATTATTTTCTATCATTTCCTTTCTCTAGTACTGCTCCCCCTTCTTTGGAGGCAGCCCCCTGGAGACAGACGAACAAGCGAAAACACAAGTAGGCGGGAGCCTCACGCACAGATGTAAGGCCATCTGGATTGCTTTATTCCTCCATCGTTTCACCAACGAATCCTCCTTCTTTCCTTCCAAGTTCAGTTAAGGATCTACCTCTAAGAAGCCTTTGGAAGCGAGGCCAGCCCAACGTTTGCCATTTCAGAACTGCTTATTTGATTTCCTACAGTGCCATGGCTTTAGAACAATTGCATATGGGTCCCCTACAGAACTCCTCTGCTTCCATCAGACACGATCTCCATCTCCTCGTTCGCTGGGGCTCAGCATCTCCAAATCACTGCTGAGTCTTCCTTCATCTTTCAATGGACCCCTATCTCTGGAATCACAAAACTACAACTGCTAATTTGGAAGGGCCGTAAGGGTTGCTAAGGCTGCAACCCAATACCCTAATGTTGTAGATTAGAAACCAAAGCCTGGGGAAGTTGGAGAGCCTTGGCCACAGTCTCACTGCGAGAGCGGAGGAGGCCATCTGGATTCCAGGACTTGGGCTCTTCTCACTGTATCCCCCATGCTTCCTGATTGACACCATACTGACACCATCGCTATGCCTGTCCCCATAATGTCCTCAATCCCATGGTGTCCTATTGGTTGATACTAATTCTTTAAAAATATGACTTTGATTATATCATCTTCAATAGCTATTGCAGGTGCCAAATCCTAAGCACTGGACCAGCAGGGATCAATAGCTATTGAAACAGGGCAGAATTTAAGCCTAAGCTTGGCATTTTAGGTCCCACACTGTTTGCTTGCAGTATGGATCCTGATCTTTTGTTCCAGTCAAATGAGTGCACTCAACTCTCAGTTTCTCCCCAAATGGCACACTTTGTCATTCTTTTCTTTTGCATTTGTCTAAAATGCTTTGCACACAGTGGACAGATAGCCTTTTCTCTGAGCATTCGTTTGGGGATTTTCTTTGCATCATATTTTTATTTATGCCTTTAGAGAATTTAATGAATATGGCACCTATGGTGGTGATCAAGAAATTCAGACCATTAACCCCTCTAATGATGATGATGATGATGATGGAGATGATGATGATGACAATGATGATGGCGATGACGGTGGTGATGATGGTGATGGTGATGAAGAAGCTGATGGTGGTGGTGGTGGCGCTGGTCGTGGTGATGATGGTGATGATGAAGGTCATGATGATGATGGTGATATTGGTGATGATGATGATGATAGTGATGGTGAGGAGTAATAACTGTCTTTAGGGAACAAGCATTGAGTGGGATGATGTCTGTAAAGCTCGTATTACCAATCAGACATACACCTGATGTCCAATGTCTGCCAACTCTTATTATTTTCTGCTTTCCCAGGCCAGTTTCCCTTTCTGACTGTCACTTCAGTCTCACACTAGAACCCAGTCAGAGATTTTTTTTAAATTGTTCTTTCCTGATGACTTTATTTACTGAAGATGTTAAAGGACAATTTTCTTCTAAAAAGAAATCTTGGGATGAGAAAGATAATCCCTTCCTTCTCATTCCTTCTGTTTGTCCAACTCTGGGAAGAAAAGTCTTTCCTCCCCCACCATCTCCAGCACGCCCCCATTCGAGAAGCCACCAGCAACGTAACACACAATCCACTGAGAATTTGGAGGTTTCCACACTTGTGCCAGGCACCAGGGAAATAAATATGAATGAACAGATGACTTCTGCCCTCAAGGAGTTTATAGTAAATAGGAGAGATGTACATGCATTACTGCAATGTTGTGTAATAAGTGCCATGAGAAGAACTAGGACTAGGACGAATCCCAGCCACAAAAGAAGAAGAAATAAACTCCCTCTGAGGAAGTAAGGAAAACCTTCTTGGAGGAGCTGGTGCTCAGCTGGGTTTTGAAGGACGAGCAGACATTCACTCGCTGAACATCAAAGGGAAAGACACGAAGGAAGAGCTTCTGTAAAGACACAAAATGATGGGGAGGACATCAGATGCAAATCAGGATGATGGGGGACTTGAGTTGGCCAGGGAGCCAGGGTTCAAAGAGCAGGCAGGGGGTCTGGACTTCATCCTGTCAACAAGGAGGAGACATTGAAATATTTCAAGTGGAAGTGAGGGAATGATATTTGCATTATTTAAAAATTCCCCAGACACAGGAGGAAGGATGTTTCGAGGAAGCAGGACTTCGAGCTGAGAGACCATTGTGTGCTCAGAGCAAGAAGAAAAAAGAGGCAGAGGAAACAGAGACATGATCACTGGAGGCAAGTGGGGCTATAAGGCTGGACCTTAACCTGATACATTCTTCTGGATTGATGGAGTACTTGCATGTAGGGTAAACACTTGTGGCAAGGAAATTGAGCGAGCAAGTAGCTTACATTTGTTCTTCTCTGTTATGGGCATTGCCCCTCCCCTTTGTGTTCTGTGCCCCCCCCCCCC